>NW_011470645.1:0-525 GCF_000754665.1 Bison bison bison
ATCGTCCGGAAAAACCCCCAGATTCCAAATACAGCTCGACAAGTGGCCTCTCTCCCCGGGGACACCTCGAGAGGCAAGCGGAGTTCCATGCCTCAACCAAAGACGAGGCCTGACTCTCCTGTCCCAAGTCTGCAGGGACCCTACGATCGATGTCTGAAATCAGAGGAAACCTGAGGTTCCTGTCTCAACTGGAGATGAGGCCCTCTTCCAATGCACCAAACCCAGTGGTGTCCCGAGAGGCCCCTCCAAACCTCCAGTTTCCCTGACTTCTCAGAGCCACCATGAGAAGCCCCCTGAGGTCACCTGCACAAGTCGAGGGAACCCAGGGTTTCCTGCCTCAACCCGAGAAAGACCTCGATAGACCTTCTTTAACACGTTTCGAGGCGAGATTCCCCTGCCATGACTCGAGAGCCATGACACGCTTCCCCTCGCCACACGCATGGAGACCCGACGTCCCTGGCGTCCCACGAGAGGCTCACTGACCTCACCATCTTACCTAGTGAGAAACCGCACACTAGGGCCGCC
>NW_011470646.1:0-531 GCF_000754665.1 Bison bison bison
TCCTCTGCCAGAAGCAACACGAGCGGAGGCGGCGCCCGCCGCCCCACTTCCTGATCCCGTCCTGCCGGCACCAGAGGCCGCGGTACAAGGGCCGGGATTCGAGGCCGCTCCGGCCGAGCCGCGGGCCTGCGGGCGGCCTGCGCTCGGCTCTCCCCGCCCTCCGCCTCGCGCGAGGAGAACTTACAGAAGAACTTGGCCACGATCTCGGCGCTCCCGCGCAAGGTGATGCCTTGCTCCCGGGAGAGCTGCAGCGCCATGGCCAGGCCCACGGATGACGGTACACGTTTCCACCCAGCAGACAGCGACGCCAGGGGCTTCCGGAGCAGTTCCCCGCCACTCGTTTCAAAAGGAACGACGCAGGACGCCGTCGCGCCCTTTGCGCAGGCGCGGAGCGCGTCTAGACCCCTCCCGTCGTGTCCTTTGCGCAGGCGCGAAGTGCCTCTAGACCCCGCCCTGCGCGGCCGTGTCCTGCAGGTTCTCTCGGCCCCTGCGGGAGTGGCGGTTCGCGCAGGCGCAGTGGAGAGGCGTGGC
>NW_011470647.1:0-991 GCF_000754665.1 Bison bison bison
GCCAAGGACGATTGGTTGCCAGGTGTTGACGCCTGCAATCGGATTGGCCGCTAGGCCGAGTTCCGCGCATGCGCGCGCGGTGGCCCCCTCTGGAGGCAACTGCTGGGGGTGTAGTCAGGCTGAACCTGAATCTGAAGTGTCTTGGGTCTGTCAAGATTGCGCAGCTCACCAAAGGGGAAAAAGAAAACAATAGATTGCACAGTCGCCAGGGCACAGGGCTGAGAACGACCTCCGAGTCTACCAGGGGACTTCAATGATGGTGTCGAGCACTCACAGCCCTCAGGGGTGACCTGCCCCTTGCTTAAGAAACTTGACCGTACCCCTGGATCTTGAAGCCCCTTCTCTTGGAATTCCATTTTGCTCAATGCAGGGCAGCCTGCCCCCGATTTTGCACAGCTAGAGTGAGCTGAGCCGAGAACAACGGCAACCCACTCCAGTACTCTTGCCTGGAAAATCCCATGGACGGAGGAGCCTGGTAGGCTGCAGCGCATGCGGTCGCTAAGAGTCGGGCACGACTGAGCGATTTCACTTTCACTTTTCACTTTCATGCATTGGAGAAGGGAAGGGCAACCCACTCCAGTATTCCTGCCTGGAGAATCCCAGGGACAGAGGAGCCTAGTGGGCTGCTGTCTATGGGGTCGCACAGAGTCAGACGGGACTGAAGCGACTTAGCAGCAGCCTAGTGAGCTGAGAATGAGCTTTACTTCTTTTTCTTTTTTTTAATTTTAGAGCCTACACTTTTTAATGGCTGAGGAAAACCGAAAAGCATATTATTTTCTGACGTGAAAATTGTGTGAAGTTCAATTTTTGGTGTCCTTAAAGTTGAAACAGGGACTTGCCAGTTCCTTTGGTTATTGTCTATGACTGAAAACTTGATCAATCGTCAAAGATCATATTCGCAAAGCCTAAAATAGTTCTTTTTGGGCCCTTTACAGAGTCTTTTTAAATGCTCTGTTCTGCTGGAAGTCTCCTAGTAGTCATATGGGGGAAT
>NW_011470648.1:0-918 GCF_000754665.1 Bison bison bison
CTTTACTTCTTTTTCTTTTTTTTAATTTTAGAGCCTACACTTTTTAATGGCTGAGGAAAACCGAAAAGCATATTATTTTCTGACGTAAAAATTGTGTGAAGCTCAATTTTTGGTGTCCTTAAAGTTGAAACAGGGACTTGCCAGTTCCTTTGGTTATTGTCTATGACTGAAAACTTGATCAATCGTCAAAGATCATATTCGCAAAGCCTAAAATAGTTCTTTTTGGGCCCTTTACAGAGTCTTTTTTAAATGCTCTGTTCTGCTGGAAGTCTCCTAGTAGTCATATGGGGGAATAAAGTCTTGGTTTTGTTACAATATTTTCTTCTCTATTATATTCATTTTTCATTCTTTATTAATTGCATTCCTTCTTATCGCTATAAGTTTGTTCTGTTGTGCATCTTTACAACTTTTTGAGATAGTTATTTGTAACTCTCATTTCTCTTATATGTAATGCTATAAGTTTACTTTAATTTGTTGTTGTTGTTCAGTCCGTCAATCATGTAGGACTCTTTGCAACCCCATGCACTGCACGCAGCACACCAGGCTTCACTGTCCTTCACTATCTCCTGGAGTTTGCTCAGACTCATGTCCATTTAGTTGGTGATACTATCCAACCATCTCATCCTTCGCTGCCCACTTCTTCCTGCCCTCAGTCTTTCCCAGCATCAAGGTCTTTTCCAATGAGTTGGCTTTTTACATTAGGTGGCCAAACTATTGGATCTTCAGCTTCAGCATCAGTCCTTCCAGTGAATATTCAGAGTTGATTTCCTTTACGATTGACTGCTGAATCTTGCTGTCCAAGGGACTCTCAAGAGTCTTCTCCAACACCACAGATCAAGAGCATCAATTCTTTGGCACTCAGCCTTCTTTATGATCCAACTGTCACATCCATACATGACTGCTGGAAAAACCATAGCT
>NW_011470649.1:0-716 GCF_000754665.1 Bison bison bison
CTTCTCAATCTTTGTCTCCAAGCTATTTATCTGTGATTCCATTTTAATTTCAAGATTTTGGATCAATTTCACTATCATTATTCGGAATTCTTTATCAGGTAGATTCCCTATCTCTTCCTCTTTTGTTTGGTTTGGTGGGCATTTATCCTGTTCCTTTATCTGCTGGGTATTCCTCTGTTGCTTCATCTTGTTTAAATTGCTGAGTTTGGGGTGTCCTTTCTGTATTCTGGCAGTTTGTGGAGTTCTCTTTATTGTGGCTTTTCCTCGCTTTGTGTGGGTCTGTACAGGTGGCTTGTCAAGGTTTCCTGGTTAGGGAAGCTTGTGTCGGAGTTCTGGTGGGTGGAGCTGTATTTCTTCTCTCTGGAGTGCAATGAAATGTCCAGTAATGAGTTATGAGATGTCTATGGTTTTGGGGTGACTTTGGGCTGCTTGTATTTTGAAGCTCAGGGCTGTGTTCCTTTGTTGCTGGAGAATTTGCTTGGTATGTCTTGCCCTGGAACTTGTTGGCCCTTGTGTGGTGCTTGGTTTCAGTGTCGGTATGGAGACATTTGATGAGCTCCTGTCAATTAATGTTCCTTGGAGTCAGGAGTTCCCTGGAGTCAGGGTTTGGACTTAAGCCTCCTGCTTCCAGTTATTGGTCTTATTTTTACAGAAGTTTCAAAACTTCTCCTTCTATACAGCACCATTGATAAAACATCTATGTGAAAGATGAAAAG
>NW_011470650.1:0-770 GCF_000754665.1 Bison bison bison
TCTCTGGAGTGCAATGAAATGTCCAGTAATGGTTATGAGATGTCTATGGTTTTGGGGTGACTTTGGGCTGCTTGTATTTTGAAGCTCAGGGCTGTGTTCCTTTGTTGCTGGAGAATTTGCTTGGTATGTCTTGCCCTGGAACTTGTTGGCCCTTGTGTGGTGCTTGGTTTCAGTGTCGGTATGGAGACATTTGATGAGCTCCTGTCAATTAATGTTCCTTGGAGTCAGGAGTTCCCTGGAGTCAGGGTTTGGACTTAAGCCTCCTGCTTCCAGTTATTGGTCTTATTTTTACAGAAGTTTCAAAACTTCTCCTTCTATACAGCACCATTGATAAAACATCTATGTGAAAGATGAAAAGTTTCTCTACTGTGAGGGTCACTCAGAGAGGTTCGCAGCATTACATGGAGAAGAGAAGAGGGAGGAGGGAGTTAGAGGTGACCCAAATGAGATGAGGTGGAATCAATAGTGGAGAGAGTGGGGTAGCCAGTAGTCACTTCCTTATGTGCACTCCACAACTGGACCACTCAGAGATGTTCACGAGTTATACAGAGAAGAGAAGAAGGAGGAAGGAGACAGGGTGGCCAGAAGGATAAAAGGGGGGATGAAAAGGAGGGAGACAGATCCAGCCAGTAATCAGTTCCCTAAGTGTTCTCCACCGTCTGGATCACACAGAAATTCACAGAGTTGGGTAGAGTAGAGAGGGGTTAGGGAGGAGACACAGGCAACCTGGTGGAGAAAAAGGAGAGTCCAAAGGGAGAGAAAGCAGTCAA
>NW_011470651.1:0-600 GCF_000754665.1 Bison bison bison
AATATTGTAAAGCAATGATCAACCAACTAAACATAAATAACTGTTAAAAATAAAACATATGAAATGAACATAAACACAAACTGCAACAAGGCAATTCCATTTAAAAAACTATAAAAATTTTAGAAAACAACAAAAGATCTACATGACCTTTGGTCTGGTGATCAGTTCTAACACACGACAAAAAAGCCAACTTACCGAATTATAAATTATTTAAACATTGACTTTTATAATGTTATACATTTACTCTGTGGAGGACCTTACTCGAGAGACCAAAACAAACTGTTAAATGAACCACTGACCACCCACCCTTGCCAGGCAACAGAGAAAGAAACACTTGCTGGAGTCATCTTACAACAGGAGGTCCTGGTAAGGACAAGGAACTAACAAGTTACCACCAACCAGAATTCTGGAGAGGTCAAAAGGAGATGGGAGACTCCAGTTCAGAGGTCCTACCAACCTCCCAGGATCCTCCTCACTGGAATCCACCTCAGCTGAATGATGCATGTGCCCCCAGGAAGGATCCCAATTCAGAATGACTGGCAGGAGACAAACCAGAAACTAACCCAATGACTATAAAACCTGAGACTGTGAGCCACGTGG
>NW_011470652.1:0-608 GCF_000754665.1 Bison bison bison
GGGGAAAGGTTGCTCTTTTTTTCTCCACCTCTACTCCTTTCTTCCTTGATGCCTTAGTGATTCATCGTGGAGATTTGAAATAAAGTTCACAAGAGTCATATTTGTTGAATAAAGATTTTGCATTGAACCAACTCTAAAAATGAAGAAAGTTTCACCTGCCACATGTTTCTTTTAAAAAGTCAATTGCTTTTCAACTCTGGGGTTTCTCCATTGCCTTGTTCAAGTAGCCTTAATCATAAAAATAAATAAAACTAAATAAAGATTCAAATATACCAACAAAGGAAAGCTTCCGTTTCTTAAATCATCTTTCCACTTAGTAGAACACTAGCTTTTTTCTTTGTATTTTGACTAGGCAATTAGTTGTATTGTGGCTCAGATGGGAAGGCATCCACCTGCAGGAGACTCAGGTTTGATCCCTGGGTCGGGAAGATCCCCTGGAGAAAGAAATGGCAAACCACTCCAGTATTCTTGACTGGGAAATGCCACGGACAGAGGAGCCTGACTGGCCACAGTCCATGGGTAGCATAAAAGTTGGGCACAACTGAGCAACTAAGAACAGAAGTATTTCCAAAGGACCAACATTCAAGAGATTTGGAACTCTTGCTTGA
>NW_011470653.1:0-580 GCF_000754665.1 Bison bison bison
GGTTTCTCCATTGCCTTGTTCAAGTAGCCTTAATCATAAAAATAAAATAAAACTAAATAAAGATTCAAATATACCAACAAAGGAAAGCTTCCGTTTCTTAAATCATCTTTCCACTTAGTAGAACACTAGCCTTTTTCTTTGTATTTTGACTAGGCAATTAGTTGTATTGTGGCTCAGATGGGAAGGCATCCACCTGCAGGAGACTCAGGTTTGATCCCTGGGTCGGGAAGATCCCCTGGAGAAAGAAATGGCAAACCACTCCAGTATTCTTGACTGGGAAATGCCACGGACAGAGGAGCCTGACTGGCCACAGTCCATGGGTAGCATAAAAGTTGGGCACAACTGAGCAACTAAGAACAGAAGTATTTCCAAGGACCACATTCAAGAGATTTGGAAACTCTTGCTTTGACTTCCTCATGTTGACCATGTTGACTAGGCAGCAGATAGCAGCTGATTCTTCTGTACAATTAACAAAGAATGTGTCATTCTGTTCTATACTTTTCTGTACTGTAGGAAGAGACTGTACAGAGCAGATGTCTGGACTTGTACAGGACTTTTGGTCCTTTAGAGGATTACAGTT
>NW_011470654.1:0-531 GCF_000754665.1 Bison bison bison
AAGTTGAGACATCTGTTTGGTGGGCGGATCCGTCCCCTGCTCATCCGGGATCCCTGATGTCAGTTGCTCCGATGTCAGTGGTGTTTCCCGTGCTGGCGGGGGAAGCGAAGGCAGAGGAGGCCCTTTTCTCTTTCGGGGTCGCGGCGGCCGTGGAACCCGGTATCCGAGAGGCTGAGACATGGCGAATCAATCTATCCGGAACCCAAATTGGAGAATCTGCGTCCTGTGGAAAAATACAAGCATATCCTCGACCGCTGGTTAACAATGGGTCAGGACCTTTCCACTGTCCGGAAAGGAGGTCCTTCCATTTAACTAATGGTTTTGCATTCAATTGCTCCGGGCACCAATGGCGAAGCATTGCAGTCATTCCAGCTGAATCAGTATTTAAAATATTTATTACAAAAAGAGCATGTTGCAAGAGGTGATGGGGAGAACTATATTTAAACTCCCCTTCTTTTAGTTTTTGAATTTGGGTTTTTAACGTTTGATGTGCTCTTTCCACAATGGCTTGTCCTTGTGGATTATAAGGGT
>NW_011470655.1:0-677 GCF_000754665.1 Bison bison bison
CAGCCGTCCCCACCCACAGTGTAGGGATTAGATTTTCCTCCATTATCACCTTTAGTTGTAAGAGTTTTGTAGGTGACCTTGATCAGATTAAGAAAGTCTGTTTGTAGTCCTAGGTTTCCAAGAGTTTTTAAGATAGTGGTTCTCGAATATCGTCAAATGCTTTTGCGGCATCTATCCAAATGATCATATGGTTTTTCTCCTGTGTTTTCTTCATGTGATGAATAACGCTGGTTGAAGATATTTTAATGCATAACCAATCCTTCATTCTTGGGATAGACCTTTTTTGGTCCTAATGCTTTATATATTGCTGGATTAATTTTGCTAACATTTCATTTTTTTTTTGCTTAATGAAGAATATTGTTCTATAATTTTCTTTTCTTGCAGTGTCTTCATCCAATTTTGGTATTGTGGAAGGCTGGCCCCATAATGATTTGAGAACTGTTAAATCTCCTCTATGAAAGAATTTGTATGGGTTTGGTGATATTTCTCCTTTATGTATTTCATAGGATTCACTACTTAAGTCACATGGGCCTGGAGTTTTCTGTTCCAAATCTTTGATAGACCTAGGGATTATCTAGGGTTTTCACTTTCTTTTTGAGTTAGTTTTGGGAATTTTGGTCATTCAAGGAATTTGTTGATTTCATCTATTTTTGCAAATGTTTTTGGCTTTCCTCTTT
>NW_011470658.1:0-629 GCF_000754665.1 Bison bison bison
ATGGGAAATGCTTATATGATCATGTCTAGCATTGTCCTAGGCTTGCTTACTGGTAAATTCAGAATCATTTTTCATAATGAAATGTAGTTTGCTTCTGAAGCCTTTGGTTTATTTTAGGAAATTTTTAACTTATAAAAATAATTTGATATTTAATGTAATTTCTTATTTGAGGCAGTAGGGAATTAAGCATTACGAAAAATGTACCAACAAAATATTTTAGATATTATTTTCATTTTTTGAAAGGTGCTGTAGTTTTCCTAACTTGAAGCACTTGGCCAGTTTTCTGATTACCTGATACCAAATAACCTGATTTTAAGACCACCCCTAGAAAATGACTGGAATGATAAATGAAATAATAAAAATAGCTCTTGTGGTATATAGACCCTAATGATATACTTATAACTTACAAAAAAAATACCATTTTAATGTATTAATTATTTGATCTTGGAAACATTTGATCAGTCTTACCAGTGTTTTAGATAATTTGTTAACACTTAAATTGATTTGGTTTCTTCAATAGTGCACCCAGAAGAAAAGTCTCAGAAAGCTATCCAAGATGAAATCTGTTCAGTGGTCAGACAGATCACAGCTACAGTAACATTTCTGCCACTGTTGGAAGTTTCTTGTAA
>NW_011470659.1:0-1124 GCF_000754665.1 Bison bison bison
TTTCCTAACTTGAAGCACTTGGCCAGTTTTCTGATTACCTGATACCAAATAACCTGATTTTAAGACCACCCCTAGAAAATGACTGGAATGATAAATGAAATAATAAAAATGCTCTTGTGGTATATAGACCCTAATGATATACTTATAACTTACAAAAAAAATACCATTTTAATGTATTAATTATTTGATCTTGGAAACATTTGATCAGTCTTACCAGTGTTTTAAATAATTTGTTAACACTTAAATTGATTTGGTTTCTTCAATAGTGCACCCAGAGAAAAGTCTCAGAAAGCTATCCAAGATGAAATCTGTTCAGTGGTCAGACAGATCACAGCTACAGTAACATTTCTGCCACTGTTGGAAGTTTCTTGTAAGTATTATACAACTTCACATTGACTTAAAATTTGTCAGGGAAAAGACTAAGCTACTATTTTAAGAATAAGCCCTTTATTAATTTTTCTTAATTATTAATATTACATAATAAAAATGAAAAACCCATTATAAAGCAGAAGTAGTGTTATATGCATTCTAGAAATTTGGAAATTCTGAAAAGGAAAGGAATCAAAGTATTCCACAGTATTCATTCTTGAATGTCTTAATGTAATCCCATTCGTTATCTTAATTTTTATGTATATTTTTAAGGCTAGCCATAACTGTCTTGCTTTTCTACCTTATCAGATATTTCCCGAATGCCTACTATATGCGAGACACTGCTCTAGGCCCAGGCTACATCAGTCATAGAGCCAGATGTTAGCTTCCTTCAGGTTGCCTTTATGCTGTCCTGTGTGATTGACTCCATACTTTCTGCAGATAATGGTTTACTCTTTAAAAAAAAAAAGACAAACTTGAAGTTTCATAAGATAAAGCAAAAGGAGTACAATATTTTCTGTAATACAGTAACTTTCTATGGAGAAAAAGCAATTGACTAGTCATTACAGACCAGGCTAAACTATCTTTTCTAATACTGTGGGTGGTTCAAAATGTGAGAGAGACAAGGACGGTTCTTCTACTTTGGAAAAAAATAATGTACTTTAATGATTTTATCTCCAATTTAGGTTCATTTGATCTCCTTATTTGTACAGACAAAGATCTGGTTGTACCTGAAAAATGGGAAGAGTCGGGAC
>NW_011470660.1:0-1008 GCF_000754665.1 Bison bison bison
ATGAAATAATTTTTTTTAATTTAAAATTATGAAAACGCTTACTAGCTTGCAGGCCCTTAACACAGGCTGTGGTCAGAATTTGACCCTTGGGATGCAGGAAACCATGACATGTTCTAGAGAGCAATAATGGAACTGACCCTTCTTAGAAACCAACATTAAAAAACCAACTGTACTAGACACATGACAGATATTGGAAAACTCAAAACAAAAGCAAAACAGAACACAAACTATGAAGAGCTGCCCAAGGTGTGAAGGAATCAGGTCCGGCCCAGGACGCCCAGCCTCCATGCATACAGAGTGCCTTCATGTTGGTGTCCCGAGCAGCCAGCAGTGCATGAGGCTGCTCTGTCCACATGCCCCCTGTCCTGCCACATGCAGGGCACCCATTAGTTGTGAGCAGCATTACTAGTTGAGCACAGTTCATCACCAAGTCACCACTACCTACCGTGTCTCCTGGAGGGAGAGAAGCCACCTTTGCATCCTCAGCCCTGTGCAGAGCTGTTATTCCAGCTTCTGTCCACCATGTGGTAGCTTGTTCAGGGTGCCGAGATCCATCCCAGAGCTAATCAGGGCTCGAGTCCTCAGAGGAATCCACACCATCCTTGCAACCCTCCAGGGAACTGACCCTGCACCCACAGGAAGTGCAACTTCAGATCTCGGGGTGTCAGCTGGGTAAGGGGGGGCAAGCATGGAAAAGGCATAGTGCATAGCTCTGCATGGATGAAACCTGCAGTCTTTGCTAATTGGAGTGATATTATATTAAAATTTTTTGTGTCTAAATATGAATAGGAAATTATGTCCCAGTCTTAATTTGTATAGATAGTTTTCTCTTTTTAACTTTTTACTTACTGTATTTTTTATTTCAACTTTCCAGTTTATCTTGCCAATTTTTCTGCAAGGATGTTCACTCTATTACAGATTTTTAGATGCTATTTATTAGGAATATCAGATTTCTTCCACATATATTATAAATAGCATTCTGAGTTGACAGTTATCTTTAAAGAAAGG
>NW_011470661.1:0-900 GCF_000754665.1 Bison bison bison
AATCAAAAGGCTGCAAATAACCTGTGTAGTGTTAGAAGCGTTCTTACAAGTACGATTTATGAAAATCTTAAAGGACTGTGGGAGAGGCACACTCATAGAGTGTGTGATATTCAGGTAACATTTTCAGAAGATTATGGCACTTCTATCAATCACTCTGACACCGAGTGTAATGGCCTCCACCCTCTCCTTGCTACATTCTTGTCTGATACACAGATAAAATACAGGATGGAAACGAATAATAAGATGTTTCCATGGTTCTGAAAAGAGGAACGTGTCTCTTACCTAAAAAATGTCCAGTTGTTTAATGGCACCTTCCTCCTGACACGCAGGGCAGGCTGGCCTGCCTCCCTGTGTGCTCACAGTCCTGCGTACCTTTCCTTCCTGGCGGTGTACTCAGTTTTCAGTGTACGCTGTCAGCGCAAGTGTTTGCGTATTGCTCTTCTCTTTCAGTGGGTGGTACAGTCCATATGGGCAGGGGTCACAATCTTAATACCCAGCTCCGAGTCTGCCACTCAGTCCAGTCTTGCTGAATAAAGACGAGTACAAGAACCTGTCCACATAGCATGTGCGTGCGTGTATATGTTGTGCGTCTGTGTACGTGGCGTGGGAAGTAGGGACTTGGGAGGTGGAGTACATGCAAGTGATCTGAGGAGCCGGATCTGCTAATTCTGGCCCCTTGATGCAAATCAACAAGCTTCTTCTCCCCAACCCTGCCAGTTTACAAAAGCAAGCTGCAAATGCTCGTTAGTATTCTTGGCAAATATTCCTCAGACTGCCTTTTCTGCATGAAGACTACCCCATGCTTTACTTCTGTAGTTTATGTTATGAGAATAATGGATTTTGTCAGCAGCTGTCCAGTAAGAATGTACAAGATCATTTGGAATGTGACTTTTTAAAAAA
>NW_011470662.1:0-641 GCF_000754665.1 Bison bison bison
GTGCGTGTATATGTTGTGCGTCTGTGTACGTGGCGTGGGAAGTAGGGACTTGGGAGGTGGAGTACATGCAAGTGATCTGAGGAGCCGGATCTGCTAATTCTGGCCCCTTGATGCAAATCAACAAGCTTCTTCTCCCCAACCCTGCCAGTTTACAAAAGCAAGCTGCAAATGCTCGTTAGTATTCTTGGCAAATATTCCTCAGACTGCCTTTTCTGCATGAAGACTACCCCATGCTTTACTTTCTGTAGTTTATGTTATGAGAATAATGGATTTTGTCAGCAGCTGTCCAGTAAGAATGTACAAGATCATTTGGAATGTGACTTTTAAAAAAATATGCAAGTGTCTCTTCCTTGTTTCCTTAACAACATAAAACAGGTTCATAGCAAGGGATGCCCTCTGTTTACTGATTGAGAATCACTATTCCAGGTGGTGGCTAAAGGCAAGCTCCAGATTCCTTGAGGGCAGAGACCACACTGCCTCTGCTTACCGTCTAATCCTTGTTGTGGTATTTGGAAGAGTGCCTGACACGTGGCAGATGCATAGTAAACATTTGCTGGATGAATCACTGAATCTCCCTTTAGAGTCTGTATTTGTACCTGCTTTGAGTGGTCTGGTTTGAACTCTTGGCTCTGTACCTTAAT
>NW_011470663.1:0-859 GCF_000754665.1 Bison bison bison
ATTTAAATTATTAGTTGCCTCTAAAAACTCTTTTCTTTAAGCTCCTTGCTATTTTAATTTATATATACCATGGGGAAAAAAGATATAGAAACCGAGAATTTCAAATGTTTTTTTAAAATTTCAATGAATTGCTGAATCTTAAATAAAAATATAAGCCAAATAACTAGATTATTACAGGATTCTTTCATTTTGAAAAGATTGTTCTTTTTTTCTTTTCATATTATGAGATTTGGGGAGAGGGGGCCTTGTTTGTAAGAGTTTTCTTTTTCATAAGAATTAGGTTTAATTCAGAAATCTGCTATTACCAAACAATAATACTTGCAGTTTGTGATTTTCAAAAAGATACCTATTTTTTTCTATCTAAAATAGAGTGATGTTCCTAGAGGCCGGGGTGGCGGCAGGGAGGTCCCAGAGGGAGGGGATATACGTATACCTATGGCTGATTCATGTTGATATATGGCAGAAACCAACACAATATTGTAGAGCAATTATCATTCAACTAAAAATAAATATATTTAAGTAAAAGAAAAAATAATGTATATAGAAAACAAAATAGAATGCCGTTGAACTAAGTTGTTCTGAATTTTTTTGGAGGCCTTAGCCATAAGGAGCAAGACATCACATAACTTTATCAACCTTGTTATTGTTTTTCAGTCGCTAGGTCGGGTCCGACTTTTTGCGACCCCGTGGAAGGCAGAATGCCAGGCTTCCCTGTCCTTCAGTACCTCCCGGAGTTTGTTCAAACTCATTATCACTTCATGGTAAATAGATGGGGAAACAATGGAAACAGTGACAGACTTTATTTGCTAGGGCTGCCAAACCAGTGCAGATGGTGACTGCAGCTAGGAAATTAAAAGAC
>NW_011470664.1:0-598 GCF_000754665.1 Bison bison bison
CCAGAGCGGTTTGGAAGGCAAGGCAGGCTGGGGCAAGGGGGCGTGGCCGGCCACGTCAAAGGGACCCCAGGGGAATTCCCGGGCAGTTAGCTCTCTGGGCACTGCTGACGGCCCCTGGGCCCGGGGTTGACCCCACCCGCTGCGTGGGAGGGCCACAAACCAAAGCCCCCGAACTGCCCGCCCAGCCCAACGGTGGACCTTGGGGGTCTGGGGCACGGGCCGGGCCCGTGGAAGCCCACTGGCTCCACTGGATTCTTGTCCAGGGTCTCTCCTGCGAAAGAGGCCAGGGGCGTCCCCTCCATCTACGCACCCACCCCTATTTACATAAATAGGGGCGGAGCCGCCTCCCGCTCTCCAAGGTCCTGAGCGGCTGGGTCCCGGCCCACTAGGCCAGCAGTCTGCAGCGTCCGTGCGGCTCTCCCACCATGGCTTCGTCCGGCTCCTCCAGCACCTCACGCGGTACGTTCGCCCTCGGGTCCCTGGGGTCCGGGTCACGTCTCGGGGGGATCCGTGGATCGCCTCGGCCACGGGTTCACGGCAAACGTGTCCACCCACCACCGAGAACGGCAGGGACCGGCCGGCTGGGGCCACGGTTCCC
>NW_011470665.1:0-526 GCF_000754665.1 Bison bison bison
AAGGTCCTGAGCGGCTGGGTCCCGGCCCACTGGCCAGCAGTCTGCAGCGTCCGTGCGGCTCCCCACCATGGCTTCGTCCGGCTCCTCCAGCACCGTCACGCGGTACGTTCGCCCTCGGGTCCCTGGGGTCCGGGTCACGTCTCGGGGGGATCCGTGGATCGCCTCGGCCACGGGTTCACGGCAAACGTGTCCACCCACCACCGAGAACGGCAGGGACCGGCCGGCTGGGGCCACGGTTCCCCAGGAGTCGGCTGTGCCCAAAAGGGGCATCGTTTGTTCGTTTTGCTCCTTTGGCACACACGTGGCTTCTCCCTTCTCTTCTCTGGGAAGATGGTGTTGTTTGAAGGGGTGGGGTGGGGTGGGGTGGGGGTGGGGGTTCGGGGGCTGGGATGGGGCCCTTTATCCTCCTCTTCCTGCCGGAATGGGAGTCGGGGAGCTCTGGGGCTTGGCCTCCTTCAGTGGCTTTCTCACAACAATGGCCTGGTGCCTTCTGCCATTGAGGGTTGGGCTTCGCTTCGTTTCCCTT
>NW_011470666.1:0-881 GCF_000754665.1 Bison bison bison
GGCTATAACAATAAAAGAATTAACTCAAGGGTCCAAGGTTATTAACACCAAGGTTACTACTTATTTTCCCTATATACCAACTATATCAATTAATATACTCCCAAGGACACAATACAGGGGATGTGGAAACTTGGCAGCAAGTATTGGCTCAACAATAAAACCCTCCACCAGTGCTATTCTAGTAATTTCTTAACTCTCCGAGAAGCTCTGCATTGTTAGAATATCTCAAGCTTCCCGTGTCTCTCGTGGTTGGGAGGCTGTGAACAATCACATTCGTAGCTGCAGGAATCTGAACAAACCTGTCAGGCAAGCTAAAAAGTCATCAGAGGGGTTTGAATTGGAACACACCTATTATACCTTGGAGACTTATTAGCTAGAACTCTAAGTTGATTTTCTTCAGAGAAAGGTGGTCGGGTATAGCCCCCCACCCAAACCCCCCCGTTAATGTCAGAAAAGTTGATGAAAGTCGTGAAATAGTAAAACAGACAGATTTTGGTTTGGGGGTACATGCTTGGGCAGGTCTAGGCGGCCTCTCGAGTCCTGATTCGCCTTTGCATGTCAGGTCCTCTCCGCATGACCTTTGTCATGGGTGGGAACTCCCGTGCTGGCTCCCATGCAAATTATAGTTTCTTTCCCCTATAGTTCACCAAAACAAATATCTCTTAGATTTACAATGATCTCCATCTCCAAGAAAGTCTTTCACAATTTCTGATCATTCTCTGCTGTTTTCTCATAAAACACTCCATCCTTATCCTCACTAGATTCTACCTATATATTCCTCTCTGTCTTTCTTCCATTCTCTCTTGCTAATCTCTGTCTCCTTTGTAGTTCCATACAAGTGATTGGTTCCAGAACAACTTTAATTCCTGTTTTATTCTTTT
>NW_011470667.1:0-733 GCF_000754665.1 Bison bison bison
ACGCAGGTCAGGAAGCAACAGTTCGAACTGGACATGGAACCACAGACTGGTTCCAAATGGGAAAAGGAGCTCGTCAAGGCTGTCTATCGTCACCCTGTGTATTTAACTTATACGCAGAGAACATCACGAGAAACGCTGGACTGGAAGACACTCACGCTGGAGCCAAGATTGCCGGGAGAACGATCAATCACCTCAGATGTGCAGATGACACCACCCTCATGGCAGAAAGTGAAGAGGAACTCAAGAGCCTCTTGATGACAGTGAAAGAGGAGAGTGAAAAAGTGGGCTTAAAGCTCCACATTCAGAAACGAAGATCACGGCATCCGGTCCCATCACTTCATGGGAAATAGATGGGGAACCAGTGGACACGGTGTCAGACTTTATTTTTCTGGGCTCCAAAATCACTGCAGATGGTGACTGCAGCCATGCACGTAAAAGACGCTTACTCCTTGGAAGGAAAGTGATGACCCACCTAGATAGCATATTCCAAAGCAGAGACATTCCTTTGCCAACAAAGGTTCGTCCAGTCAAGGCTACGGTTTTTCCTGTGGTCATGTATGGATGTGAGCGTTGGACCGTGAAGAAGGCTGAGCGCCGAAAGAATGGATGCTTTTGAGAGAATGGTGGTGTTGGAGAAGACTCCTGAGGGTCCCTTGGACCGCAAGGAGATCCAACCAGTCCATTCTGAAGGCGACCAACCCAGGGATTTCTTCGGAAGGACTGATGCGAAAGC
>NW_011470668.1:0-1037 GCF_000754665.1 Bison bison bison
ACTCTACAGATTATACGTATAGACAGAGCTTCGAACTTACAAATAACATGAAATACCAAAATAGGCTGTTACTTTTCCTTTCGCCACCTCTCTCGTTCTCTCTCTCTCACACACACACGCACACATACTTTTTAGTGCTAAGACAACTGTATGAAAAACAGGTAATATATTTTTAAATAATATCTCAATATTCAAACAAAACTATACTTCATGTATTTAAAACAAAAACACATAAATTACGCATTGGTTTCTCTGTATTTATTATTGAATAATGCTATAGTTGAATTTTTTGTTTTTAATGGAGTTTATAACTTTGAAATACTTGCTTCAGACTTACTTAAAGTAGAATTAACTGGGTTTTTTGGACCTCCTACTTTTAGATTTGGGGGGTGATGGTTCAGAATCAGATGCGTTCACAGTAATGGATGCTACTTCCACCAATCCTGGTTGAAGGGGTTCCAGTGATACCCGAATAACAACTTTTGTTTCAGGAGGTAATCCTTCTAGCTGCTTAGGCTTCTTAAACATTTGATGACACTGGGTCTTGTGCTCCCTTTTCTCTTTACAAGTTAAAAATTGTAGCCGACATTTGGAACACTGGTGAAAACTCTTTGCCCAGTGCTGTCTATAATGACATATGTATAGTGCTTCAGTTTAAAAATTTGGAGACAAAAGGGGCAAAGTAAATTCTTAGTGTTACCATGGTATGCTCTGAAATGTGCATCCACATCTGCAAAGAATGATGATCTGTAACTGCAAACCTGGCATACATAGGGCATTTCACCAGGCTTATGATTATCTTTCATGTGCTGTAAGAGAATCTGATCTACCTCAAAGGACAATTCACAGATTTTACAGACTGTGCAGGGCTCCTGGGAAGTGTGGACACTTTCAATGTGACACTGCAGCTGGAAGGGCGTAGGAAACTGGCGGTGGCAGTGCTGGCAGGTGGTGTGGTATTTCCAGCTGTCACCTCTCAGCCTCTCAAGTTCCAAATGGTGCTTCATGTGATTCATAAACTCAACATTTTTAGAACC
>NW_011470669.1:0-502 GCF_000754665.1 Bison bison bison
CTGCCTCAAAGGACAATTCACTAGATTTTACAGACTGTGCAGGGCTCCTGGGAAGTGTGGACACTTTCAATGTGACACTGAAGCTGGAAGGGCGTGGAAACTGGCGGTGGCAGTGCTGGCAGGTGGTGTGGTATTTCCAGCTGTCACATCTCAGCCTCTCAAGTTCCAAATGGTGCTTCATGTGATTCATAAACTCAACATTTTTTAGAACCTTCAAGCAGCTGTGGCATTTAAAGACTGTGTGAGTTTTCGGTTCTGGCTGCCCATCTCCTATATGCTGTCTATAGTAGAAGTCACGAAGTAACACAATCAGATTGCCTTCTGTGGGATCAGCAAACTTATTTTGACTTGATACACTTGGAAAGTCAGTTTTTGTCAATACATTTCCCCCTAAAGGACTTACAGGCTTGCAATGAACATTGTCCTTTGGAAAAGCTGTTGGACAAGGTTCTCCACTCTGAACATGGCTTAATGAGTTATGAACACTGTCTGGTGTGCTTTG
>NW_011470670.1:0-560 GCF_000754665.1 Bison bison bison
AGACGTTTCCCAGGCATCTCGACCAGACGGGTGGAAACACGCGGCGGGATAGTGTCGTGGTCTTCGTTGGGGGGGGTGGGGGGTTGGGGGTGGGGACTCTTCGCCGCCTTTGTTTTGGGGCTGGGTTTGGTTTCCTTTCTGCTTGCTCGCGTTTCTTGCATTCCCGCCTGGGTGGGGGTGGGTGTGGGGGCTACCGCCCCTTGCCTCTCAGCCTGGCTGTCGGGCTGTAGCCAAGCGACTTCCAAATGCACACCCCGTCCCCGGGCTCCCGGCTCTGCTCAGGCACAGGGGCAACTGCCCTGGGCGGGGAGCATGCTTGGGCTCCTCCGTCGAGTCCTCCACCAGGTGCTCTGGTCTGAGGCGCTTCCCTTTCTTCTCTTCTTCCACAGGCCCCATCGCCACAGGGTCTCGAAGGAGGAGGCTCGTTCTGAAGCCGAGCCAGAAGGACGCCCTGCAAGCGCTCTTTCAACAGAACCCCCTACCCTGGGATAGCGACCAGAGAACGACTGGCCCGAGAGCTCGGCATTGACGAAAGCAGAGTTCAGGTAGGCCCCCCGCTC
>NW_011470671.1:0-742 GCF_000754665.1 Bison bison bison
ACCAGACGGGTGGAAACACGCGGCGGGATAGTGTCGTGGTCTTCGTTGGGGGGGGTGGGGGGTTGGGGGTGGGGACTCTTCGCCGCCTTTGTTTTGGGGCTGGGTTTGGTTTCCTTTCTGCTTGCTCGCGTTTCTTGCATTCCCGCCTGGGTGGGGGTGGGTGTGGGGGCTACCGCCCCTTGCCTCTCAGCCTGGCTGTCGGGCTGTAGCCAAGCGACTTCCAAATGCACACCCCGTCCCGGGCTCCCGGCTCTGCTCAGGCACAGGGGCAACTGCCCTGGGCGGGGAGCATGCTTGGGCTCCTCCGTCGAGTCCTCCACCAGGTGCTCTGGTCTGAGGCGCTTCCCTTTCTTCTCTTCTTCCACAGGCCCCATCGCCACAGGGTCTCGAAGGAGGAGGCTCGTTCTGAAGCCGAGCCAGAAGGACGCCCTGCAAGCGCTCTTTCAACAGAACCCCCTACCCTGGGATAGCGACCAGAGAACGACTGGCCCGAGAGCTCGGCATTGACGAAAGCAGAGTTCAGGTAGGCCCCCCGCTCTCCACCCGTTCTCCCTTTCAGGCTCTCCATGCCGATCCAAGGCAGCTGAACGCATCTGGCGGCCTTTCTCCTGAGAAGGATTTCTCTCTAGTTTTGCCCCCTAGGTCCTGGTTTTCAAAACCACGTAGAAACCGGCAAAGCAGAGCCGGCGCCGTCTGAACACGTGCGCCAAGAAGGGGGGAAGGGGGCCAACGTCCACGCCCA
>NW_011470672.1:0-697 GCF_000754665.1 Bison bison bison
ACGTCTCTCATACACTGCTGGTAGAATGTAAAAATGGTAGAACTTCTATGGAAAATAGCTGAGTAGTTTCTTAAAAATTCAAATACATGCTTATCCTGCAACCCAGCAATCACACTCCTGGGCATTTATTTACATGAAAGGAAAATTTACGTCTGCACAGAAACCTGTACATGAATGTTCAGAGCGGCTTTATTTGCAATAGCAAAAAAGCTGGAAACAACTCAGTATCCTTCAGTGGATGATTAAACAAACTGCAGAACATCTCTGTAACAGAATACTTCTCAGCAATTAAAAACAGTCACTACTGGTACATGAAGCAACTTGGATGGGTCTCAAGGTATTATGCTAAAACGAAAAAAGTCAATCTCAAAAGATTATACACTGTATGAATCTATTTATATAACATTCTTGACAAAATTATAGGGACAGAGAACAAATTAGTGGTTGCCTGGGAACAGGAAAGAGTGGTAGGGAGAAAGGAGCACAAGAAAGATGTGGTGATAAAAACAGTTCTGTATCATTTTGGGGTTTTGTTTCTTTTTGCCTACGCTGGGGGTCTTGTGGGATCTCAGTTCCCCAACCAGGGATCTGACTCGTGCCCCCTGCAGTGGAGCACAGAATCCTAACCACTGGACTGCCAGGGAATTTCCACAGTATCTTAACCAAAGTCGATGGCTCCATGAACTTATACATGTGA
>NW_011470673.1:0-725 GCF_000754665.1 Bison bison bison
CCTTTGGGATAGGCGCATTTTTGCTCACGTCCGAGAAAACTGCCATGTCTAGGACTTTTATTCTGAGGACGTTAACTTTATGTTTGATTTGAAACTTAGGATGACATCAGTAATAAACTTGAAAATGAAATTGCAAATAAGGATTCTAGGCATCGACAGGTAATGGCTTTTATGAACCGTGTCTGACTTTTATAGTAGTGAATTACTGAGGAAGGAAGGTAAAGATCTTTTCATGTGACTCCCACATTGGAAATCAAGTCCCAGTGTAAAGTTCTTATGACCCTAAAATACTGTGTTCAAAAGTGTGGATGTACATCATGGTAAATCAGCTGTACTGGAAGGAAATACATTTTTAAAAAATTGCGGGTGACTGCAACTTACAGGTTTGAATTATTTGGGACTTGGTTTAACCATTTTGTGGAATTCCATTCCTGACTCTTTTGTTTTACTTGAAGGTGAATCTGTTGGCTTGTTAGAGTTGTTACCGAAAGAGTAGAGAGCAGCAGGGAACTTCACGGCAGCTGGCTGCCTGTTGGGAACTGGGGTCACTGTGACAAAAGGCAGGGTTAGAGCTCCGGTCGGATTAGGGTTTGTACTTCCTGTGGTGTGGTGAGCCTTACTCGCTCCTGTTCCCGAGTGGTCTCAGATAATCAGGACTTAACCAGGAAAACCAAATCTGGCTTCTCCAAAACAAAGTGAGTCAGTCTGGTGTGTGCCAAAGTGTA
>NW_011470674.1:0-615 GCF_000754665.1 Bison bison bison
GGGTTGCCGTGGCCTTCTCCGGTGATCCGGGGAGCGATCCGTGCTTTCCCAATAGACGCCGTTTGAATCCACGCGACTGCGTACGTCTTAGGGAATACGGCGACGACGGCGACGACCCAAACGCTCCCGTGAGCACCGTGGAACCGGAGGGTGTGTCCTCGGGATGATTCCCCGGTGCCAGCTTTCCACGGCTCGTACGCGTCCACGAGCCCCCTGCGGTCGGCATGTCATTCGATAGACACGGAACCACGGTTGTCACGGACCGGGGTTGCCTAGGTGCCAGTCGATCCCCAGATGAGTGGAGGGAGGGATGACAGAGTCCTTAGGGAACAGAGCGGAGACCCAGAGAATGATTTCCACGAGACGAGGGCGGTGAGACGAGACGAGAAGAACGACGGGAAGTGGTGCCCGGGGAGCCAGACAGGGTCGCACAGGAAAGAAAACGTGTCAGACGAGACGAGAGGGAGAAGGATTCCAAGTCAGTGGAGCAGCACGGGGGAGACAGGCCCAGAAGATGCGAGCGGATGCTGGGGGCACGGCACACCTGGACCCGTGAGCGCGCAGGGAGCCGAGAGGGATGGCCGACCATCGCCTGCAGGTCCGCGTGGGCCGATC
>NW_011470675.1:0-554 GCF_000754665.1 Bison bison bison
AAGGGTCCACACGACGGGGCGTCCGGCGCCAAGCCGCCAGGGCGGGCTCGGACAACCCCACAGGCGCCCGGGGGGCCCCCAACCCTCCCCCAGGGACGCGGGGCAGCGCGCGCACGCGCCGCCGCACACGGCCACGGCCCACACGACGGCCGTCGGGTAGCCCCCTCCCGACGGCCGCGGCGGCAGTGACCGTGGCGCGCCACGCCGCGCGCCACCCCGTCCCCTCGGGGGACGGCGGGGTCTGGGGGGAGACGGGAGGCAGCTCCCGACTACTCCCCGCGGGCCCGACCGCCCCGAACCCCAAGGCGGACGGGCGACACCCCCCCCCCAGGGGTCTTTAAACCTCCGCGCCGGGACGCGCTAGGTACCTGGAAAGGGTGAGGCGGGCGAGGGGCACGGCACGCCCCACGGGCCAACGCCCCCGACGTCGACCCCCAACCGCCGCGTCCCCCCACCGGGCCCGCGGCCGCACGCGGGCCTCGGCGCCGCCGGCCCGTGACCGCAGGGGGTGCCCCGCCGCGCGCCGGGCCGACCGCCGGCCCCGGAGGGCCCCG
>NW_011470676.1:0-684 GCF_000754665.1 Bison bison bison
AGACGGGAGGCAGCTCCCGACTACTCCCCCGCGGGCCCGACCGCCCCGAACCCCAAGGCGGACGGGCGACACCCCCCCCCCCAGGGTCTTTAAACCTCCGCGCCGGGACGCGCTAGGTACCTGGAAAGGGTGAGGCGGGCGAGGGGCACGGCACGCCCCACGGGCCAACGCCCCGACGTCGACCCCCAACCGCCGCGTCCCCCACCGGGCCCGCGGCCGCACGCGGGCCTCGGCGCCGCCGGCCCGTGACCGCAGGGGGTGCCCCGCCGCGCGCCGGCCGACCGCCGGCCCCGGAGGGCCCCGCCGACGCCAGACGACCACCCCCCCGCGTCCTCCCCCGAGACGCGGGGCAGAGCCCGCCCCCGCCCCTCCAACCCTCACACACCCGGTGCGGCCGGCCCCGCCGGACCCCGTCCTCTCGCCCCAGCCCATCCGCTGGGGGGGCGGCCCCTACCCGAACCCGCGTTCCCGGGCACCCTTCCCCCCCCACACCACCGCGGAGGGAAGGGCTCCGACGGGGACTGGGCGCCAAGCGGGCAGGGGACACGCGTCAGAGGTACGGGGAGAGGCGAAAACAGGGCGGGAGAACCGGACAGACGGCCGCGGGAGGCGTGGGGGGTGGGGACGGGGCGGGAGAAGCCCGAGGCTCGGAAGGCGTGGGGAGGCGAGGCGCCTGGCGACCGG
>NW_011470677.1:0-610 GCF_000754665.1 Bison bison bison
CCGCCGTCCTCCCCCGAGACGCGGGGCAGAGCCCGCCCCCGCCCCTCCAACCCTCACACACCCGGTGCGGCCGGCCCCGCCGGACCCCGTCCTCTCGCCCCAGCCCATCCGCTGGGGGGCGGCCCCTACCCGAACCCGCGTTCCCGGGCACCCTTCCCCCCCCACACCACCGCGGAGGGAAGGGGCTCCGACGGGGAGCTGGGCGCCAAGCGGGCAGGGGACACGCGTCAGAGGTACGGGGAGAGGCGAAAAACAGGGCGGGAGAACCGGACAGACGGCCGCGGGAGGCGTGGGGGGTGGGGACGGGCGGGAGAAAGCCCCGAGGCTCGGAAGGCGTGGGGAGCGAGGCGCCTGGCGACCGGCGCGGCAGGCCCAGAGCGGCAGACGGACGGCCGGCGGCGACCGGCCGAGGCAGACCGGCCCAGGGCCGGCGACGGGAGGCGGCGGGGCAAGGCAAGCGGCCCCGCGACGGGGACCGCCGCCCGCCACGCCGCACAGCCCGCAGACGCGACCGGAGGATCCGCGCCGCGCGGATCCGCGGCCTTTGTGGGGGGAGGGGTGGGGAAGGCGAGTCGGGCCGGCGCCACGGGCGAAAGGCGCGTGGGGTGGG
>NW_011470678.1:0-714 GCF_000754665.1 Bison bison bison
TTAGACAACATCGCAGATTCAATGGACTAAATTTGAGTGAAGTCAGGATACAGTGAAGGACAGGGGACTCTGGCATGCTGCAGTTCATGCAGTCGCAAAGAGTTGTACAAGCCTGAGGGACTGAGCAACAACAATAACAAAAGTGCTTGGATGTGCAAGGCAAAGTACCTGATAAGACAGGCTGTGTTGTGGGTGGGGGAGGGTGTAAAGGAGGAGTAGCAGAAGACAGCGGCTAGCCAGGCTCAACATGTATTTGGGAAGACTCTTAAGAGAACAAGCAAGCAAAAAAAAAATAAAATAAAAAAAATAAAAATAAATAAAAAAAGAAGAACAAGCAAAAATAACCTGTTGAAAGCTGAAAGTGGAATGGTGCTACCAATTATAAAACTTTTTGAAGACACTGGGGTCCCACTCATCAGAGGTACCTTCCAGTAATTTCACTGCCTGCAAGAATAAAGGTCAGCCCTGTTTTAAAAGAAGATGATATAATCCTAATGACTTTCAACAGTCACAATGTCCAGCCTACAATAAACATAATCACAACAAATGAAGAAATAGGGAACTACAACCCATAATGAAGAAAAAGAACTGGCAATAAAAAATGACCCCAGGATGATTCAGATATTGGAATTAACAACAAGGACTTCAAAGAAGGTATTATAAATGTAATTTAAAAACTTAAATATGGTAATAATGAATAGATGGGAATCTCTG
>NW_011470679.1:0-732 GCF_000754665.1 Bison bison bison
CAGATATTGGAATTAACAACAAGGACTTCAAAGAAGGTATTATAAATGTATTTAAAACTTAAATATGGTAATAATGAATAGATGGGGAATCTCTGCAAAGAAAGAAAAAAGTATTTAAAAAAAGACCAAATGGAAATTCTAGAACTAAGAAGTACAAAGTCTAAAATGAAGAGTTGACTGATTAACAGCAGCTTGGATGAGTCAGTGATCTGAAGGTAGACTGACAAATACCTGATCAAAAAGACTGAGAGGAAAACAACAACTGTAACAAGTTAACAGAGCCTCAACGTTCTCCGGGACAACATTAAATGGCCTAGCATATATACAATTGGAGTCCAAAGAGAAGAAAATGGGGCTGAAAAAAAATAATTTACACATGACCAAAAATGTCCTAAAGTCAGTGAAAACCTTAAACATATACACATAGTGTGAAAATTATACATAACATGAAACGTGTAAGACATGAAGGCTGCTGACTTCTCATAAGAAAAGTGAAAGCCAGAAACAAGTGGGAAAACATTTAAATATTGAAAGAAAACTACTGTTACCTGAGAAGTATCTTTGCAGTAAAGATTATCTTTCAAGATTATAGGCAAAATGATGATTTAAACAAAATCAGAGAATTTGTCACCATCAGACCAATCCAAAAGAAATACTAATGAAAGTTCTTCAGCCTGAAGAAACAGATTTCAACAGAAAGGAATAAAGAGCTTGGAACTTGGCCTGAGCACA
>NW_011470680.1:0-605 GCF_000754665.1 Bison bison bison
GAACTGCCAGTCCAGGTTCGATGCGCGATACTGGATGCTTGGGGCTGGAGCACTGGGACGACCCAGAGGGATGGTGTGGGGAGGGAGGAGGGAGGAGGGTTCAGGATGGGGAACACATATATGCCTGTGGCGGATTCATTTTGATATTTGGCAAAACTAATACAATTATGTAAAGTTTAAAAATAAAATAAAATTAAAAAAAACGAGTCATTTAATGAAATCAAAAGAGGAGAGTGAAACGTTGGCTTAAAGCTGAAAACTAAGATCATGGCATCTGATCCCACCACTTTATGGCAAATTGAAGGGCAATCAATGTTTGACTTTCTTTTGAAGGGCTCCAGAATCACTGCAGATGGTGATTGAAGCCATGAAATTCAAAGATGCTTACTTCTGGGAAGGAAAGTTATGACCAACCTAGACAGCATACTAAAAAACAGAGACATTGTCTTGCGGACAAAGGTCTGTCTAGTCAAAGGTATGGATTTTCTAGTAGTCATGTATGGATGTGAGAGTTGGACTATCATTTATGAAACGAGATGCCAGTCCAGGTTTGATGCACTATACTGGATGCTTGGAGCTAGTGCACTGGGACGACCCAGAGGGAT
>NW_011470681.1:0-1024 GCF_000754665.1 Bison bison bison
ACTTCTGGGAAGGAAAGTTATGACCAACCTAGAACAGCATACTAAAAAACAAGAGACATTGTCTTGCGGACAAAGGTCTGTCTAGTCAAAGGTATGGATTTTCTAGTAGTCATGTATGGATGTGAGAGTTGGACTATCATTTATGAAACGAGATGCCAGTCCAGGTTTGATGCACTATACTGGATGCTTGGAGCTAGTGCACTGGGACGACCCAGAGGGATGGAATGGGGAGGGAGGAGGGAGGAGGGTTCAGGATGGGGAACACATGTATACCACTGGTGGATTCATTTTGATATTTGACAAAACTAATACAATTATGTAAAGTTTAAAAATAAAATAAAATTTGAAAAAAAAGTTGAGCATCAAAGAATTGATGCTTTTGAACTGTATTGTTGGAGAAGTCTCTTGAGAGGCCCTTGTACTTCAAGGAGATCCGACAAGTCCATCCTAAAGGAGATCAGTCCTGAATATTCATTGGAAGAACTGATGCTGAAGCTGAAACTCCAATAATTTGGCCACCAGATGCAAAGAGTTGACTCATTTATAATGACCCTGATGCCGGGAGAGATTGAGGTCCAGAGGAGAAAGGTATGACAGAGGATGAGATGGTTGGATGGCATCACTGATTCAGTGGACATGAGTTGAGTAAACTTTGGGAGTTGGTGATTGACAGGGAGGCCTGGTGTGCTGCAGTCCATGGGGTTGCAAAGAGTCAGACACAACTGAGTGACTGAATTTAGAAGAGTGCCTTGTAATTTTCTTGAGTGTGTTCTTGTTTTGCTGGAAGATTAGCATGGGTTGTCTTGCACTGGAGCTTGCTGCTCTTGGATGGAGCTTGCTTTCAGTGTAGGCATGTATCCTTTTGGATGGGATCTTGTCTATCACTCTTCCCTGGGGCCAGGGGTTCTATGATGATCCAAAGTTCTGGAGCTGAGATACCTGCCTCTGGTTTTTGGCCCCCCTCTTGCAGTAACCTCAAGACTACACTTTCAACATTGCACAGAAGACAAAACCCCATGTTAGT
>NW_011470684.1:0-776 GCF_000754665.1 Bison bison bison
AGTATGTGAGATGAGCGCAATTGTGCAGTAGTTTGAGCATTCTTTGGCATTGCCTTTCTTTGGGATTGGAATGAAAACTGACCTTTTCCAGTCCTGTGGCCACTGCTGAGTTTTCCAAATTTGCTGGCATATTGAGTGCAGCACTTTCACAGCATCATCTTTTAGGATTTGAAATAGCTCAACTGGAATTCCATCACCTCTACTAGCTTTGTTCATAGTGATGCTTTCTAAGGCCCACTTGACTTCACATTCCAGGATGTCTGGCCCTAGGTGAGTGATCACACCATTGTGATTATCTGGGTCATGAAAATCTTTTTGTACAGTGCTTCTGTGTATTCTTGCCACCTCTTCTTAATATCTTCTGCTTCTGTTAGGTTCATACCATGTCTGTCCTTTATTGAGCCCATCTTTGCATGAAATGTTCCCTTAGTATCTCTAGTTTTCTTGAAGAGATCTCTAGTCTTTCGCATTCTATTTTTTCCTCTATTTCTTTGCACTGATCGCTGAGGAAGGCTTTCTTATCTCTTTTTGCTATTCTTTGGAACTCTGCATTCACATGGGTATATGATCCCCTGGAGTAGGAAATGGCAACTCACTCCAGTATTCTTGCCTGGAGAATCCCATGGACAGAGGAGCCTGGCAGGCTACAGTCCATAGGCTCGCAAAGAGTCAGACATGACTGAAGCAACTTAGCACAGCATACTTCATAGTGTAGTTTTATTGAAGGCATAAAAGAGAATTATATTATGTAATTCCTTCTACTCCTTCTAAGTTTA
>NW_011470685.1:0-553 GCF_000754665.1 Bison bison bison
GGACTGCAGCACGCCAGCCTTCGCCATCTCCCAGAGTTTGCTCAGATTCATGTCCATCGAGTTGGTGATGTCATCCAACCATCTCGTGTCATGAATAACACTGTTATGCTAAGTTGCTTCAGTCATGTCCGACTCTGTGCGACCCCATAGACGCAGCCCACCAGGCTCCCCCGTCCCTGGGATTCTCCAGGCAAGAACACTGGAGTGGGTTGCCATTTCCTTCTCCAGTGCATGAAAGAGAAAAGTGAAAGTGAAGTCGCTCAGTTGTGTCTGACTCTTAGCAACCCCATGGACTGCAGCCCACCAGGCTCCTCTGTCCATGGATTTTCCAGGCAAGAGTACTGGAGTGGGGTGCCATTGCCTTCTCCAGAATAACACTGTAGAAATGCACAATTCTGGCTCACACTGAGTCCAAGTTGCCTAATACTCAATATGAAAACTGGGCAGCATGTCCAGCTACAAAGTCAATGTTTTCTGTACACATTTAATACACATTTAAAATAAATTCTAGTGCAACTGTGAAAAGGTCAAAATTTCACTGAAGTCAAGCCTT
>NW_011470686.1:0-860 GCF_000754665.1 Bison bison bison
TTTTTAAGTCTTCCCATGCACTGACTTCAGGAAAGGCTAAGCAGGTAAATGCTCTGTAGAGAACTGTGAAGAGACATCCTTCATTGCAGGGACTGAGTCCTCATTCCATTCACGTCTACCGTTTCCTTCCCTAGCCCATCTGAACCTTTATATAGAATGGGACTGGGGAGGAGCCAAGATGACGGAGGAGTAGGACAGGGAGAACACTTTCTCCCCACAAAGTCATCAAAAGAGCATTTAAACGTCGAGTAAATTCCACAAACAACTTCTGAATGCCGGCAGAGGACATCAGGCACCCAGAAAACAACTCAGCTCTTCGAAAGGAGGTAGGAAAAATATAAAAGACAAAAAGAGACAAAGAGGGAGGGACAGAGTTCCGTCCTGGGAAGGGAGTCTTAAAAAGAGAGAAGTTTCCAAACACCAGGAAATCTTCTCACTGCTGAATCTGTGCCGAGCTTTGGAAGCACAGAGGGCAACATAACAGGGAGAAAAAATAAACAATTAAAACTCGCAGATTGTGAGTCCTACGATAACTCCCCCAGCGGAGAAGCAGCGCAGATGCCTGCATGCGCCATTAGCAAGCGGGGGCTGGGCAGGGAGGCGCAGCGCGGGCTGCAACGCTTAGAGTAAGAATCTGGCCTGAATACCCTGAGCGCTATCTGAGCGAAATAATTTGGGCTAGCAAACCAGACTGTGGGATATCTACCACGCGAAAAGCCAGCCCCAACCTAAGACACCGCCAGGCCCGCGCACGGAACAAAGAATTGAACAGAGATAGCCGGCTGCAGACCTTCCCCCTCCGGTGACAGGCAACTAGAGCCGGAAGGGGGCAATCGCAGCCTCAGAGAGACATTATCTAT
>NW_011470687.1:0-1180 GCF_000754665.1 Bison bison bison
GCCTGGAGAATCTCAGGGACAGGGGAGCCTGGTGGGCTGCCGTCTATGGGGTCGCACAGAGTCGGACACGACTGAAGCGACTTAGCAGTAGCAGCAGCTCAGAAAAGAATAAAAAAATGAAGATCTTCCCAGTTAAAAGGAATTACTTTCATATATTTAGAGTGCTTTTTAATTATAAGAAACAATCTCCTGGGAAAATTATACACAAACTTAAAGAATCCTTATTGTACTTCTTCAAACCTCAATATTGCCAATATATCTTCTTTCTATTCTGGGTCACATTTTACCAATATTATCTAGTCACATATATAACTTTATCCTTTTTTTAAAATTCAGTCTATAATTTGTGTCATTTGGATGAGTTAACTTTTTAATAATTTGTTTCATTCAAACATATTTTGGCAATTTCAAGTTCTTTATCAAGTACCTGCCTTTACAACAATAGTCATTGGGAACATGGTGCAAATCATCTAACAACTTTGAGCTTTAGAGGCTTATGTAGTATAACTGTGTTACTTAAAATAAATAATAATCACATGGTCAAATGCTGTACCACTGTTTGGTATTGGAATGTGTATTCTTTAAGGTTAGATGTTACATCTTATGCTTTGAATTATCTCCAGTCACTATTACAGAACCTAGTATCAATTGATAAAATTATTCATGCTTTCCAAAAGCATAAGAATACACAAGATATATGCACAAAGCAAATTTATTAAGCCAAATTTAGTGTACATTATTAAAGATAATTAAATTTCTGATCATGTTCACCAAATCTACAATGTATTTTACTATTATGAAGATAAGACAGATTTGAGGGTTCCAATTGCTATTTTGGAAACTGAACATTACATGTTTCATAGCTGAAATAGTTTCAAGGTCTTCAGTGCAATAGCTTTTCTGAAGCTGTTCTAGCTTAATAAAAAAAAAAGTACAATAAAGAAATATTTAACCTCTGTAAAAAGCAGGGTATTATTCTGATAAGCTTTTGATCATTTTTATCAATGTTTTAGATTTTCTGTACTTAAATAAGAGCAAAATAAACACAAAACAGGAATTTGTATTTAATACTATTCAAACAATGTATGAATAATGTTTATACAAGTGCCAAATGTAGGGCCTAAACACTTTTATTAAATGTTTTAAAGGGTACCCAATGTTTAAAAAAAAAAAAAAAAAA
>NW_011470688.1:0-577 GCF_000754665.1 Bison bison bison
ATACACACACTACTATATATAAAATAAGCTAGCAGCAAGGACCTGGTGTACAGCACAGGGAACGTAACACTCAGGAGTCTTGTCCATAACCTACTAATAGAAAAGAAATACTGAAAAGAAATATGTTTGTTATGCATGTGTGTGTGTACACACACACACACACACACACACACACATATAATGAATAACTGAATCACTTTGCTGTACACTTGAAACTAACACAACATTGTAAATTGCTCAATTGTAAATACTTCCATTTTTTTTAAAAATAACAATTACTATTTTTTTAAAAGCCCAGATCCTTAAAAAGGCCCCTGCCAACTCCTTCAATCTAGTGGTCCTCACCATCTCCAAGTCTGGCATGATTTTCTTTGATCCCATGTGGCCTAAGAAGCCAGTGGAACCCTGAAGGGGATCAGATTCCTACCACCTACCTCCCCAGCCTCATCTCAAACCCCTTTCTTCTCTGGTCCTCCCCACAGCCACACACAGCCTTAGTATGCCATGTGGGCATAGAAATCCCTGGGATTCTCCCTAAATTTCATCTGCCTGGAATGCCTTTCCCACCTTTCTGCCT
>NW_011470689.1:0-821 GCF_000754665.1 Bison bison bison
TGCTTCAGAGACACAAAAAAATAGTGGAGCCCCTCATCGCCCACATGAAAAGATCAGACTATATGGCTCGCCTCTCAGTCTTTTAGCACAAAGAGAGTATTCAAGCTACTGACGACTTGCCCTGTATTCTAGTCTACTGATTAGGGCCTATTTCCCTCTTCATTCCCACTACCCTGCTATACAGAGGCTAGACTTTTTTTTTCATTTTCTGCCTCATTTTCCCCAGGATGCCTCAATGGGCTTGATGCTTTCATTATTACTTTATGTACCCCTTACTTTACCCAACACCCCTCCTCCCAGATATAACAGACACCTTTGGATGTCTATTTCAGTCTAATTTGAGTTTGCCATGCTCCCATCCAAACCTGATATATAATTTTTACTTCATTAATTCCAGTTATCATCACTCACCTCTTTCCCGTGCAAATCTGCTTACCCCTCAACCCAGCACTTTTTCTCCCAGCATGTTACCCAGCTGCACATGTTTCAAACCCTTCTGTAAGTTTATGTCACACATCCCACTCAATCCCCCTTCTACTTAAAAATTCCCAACTTCCACTGCTAATTCCCCGCCTGTTCCTGCTTCTGCTACACCATAAGCAGCAGTTATTTCAAAGGGCTTTTCATAGCAGCCTTTATGGTCTATCTTTTTAGGAAAAAAAAAAAAAAAAAACACTGCACTGCCCTTCCTTTTACCTTTCATTGAACTCTACCAGGCCCAGTGAAAAGTTTAGTAAAGTTTGTGCTTGGAAGGTATTATGTTCTGCCAGAACTAGCCATCATTTTTCTGACAAACTGGTTTTTAGGGCTCACCAAGGCAA
>NW_011470690.1:0-723 GCF_000754665.1 Bison bison bison
GTGAAGGAGCCAGCAGGTGAGTTTTTGTTGGACAGTGTGCATCTTGCAGAAGGGGAGACACAAGCGCAGAGGCTCTCAAGCAGGCACAGCAGGGTGTTTCCAGGTGTTGAAGAAAGCTGGTGCTTCCAGGGTCGTGAATCAAGCAAAAGGCATTTGCAACCATGTCTTTGAAACTGTACTGCTGTCGGGTAATTAGGACTGGATAAACGTGTGTAGGACTCGTGTTCATGCCTCATTTTAGATCCTTGCTTAGAGACGACTACATGTTGAGTAATAGATGTATTATTTCTGACATTTATTAGTAAGTGGTCCCATGACTTACTTCACAGTGTACTCACTCTGACCGTGGTTTCAAGCAACACTCGTTGGATGTCTGCTGCTGCTGCTAAGTCGTTTCAGTCATGTCCAACTCTGTGCAACCCCATAGACGGCAGCCCACCAGGCTCCCCCGTCCCTGGGATTCTCCAGGCAGGAACACTGGAGTGGGTTGCCATTTCCTTCTCCAATGCATGAAAGTGAAAAGGGAAGTGAAGTCACTCAGTCGTGTCCGACTCTTAGTGACCCCATGGACTGCAGCCTACCAGGCTTCTCTGTCCATAGGATTCTCCAGGCAAGAGTACTGGAGTGGGGTGCCATTGCCTTCTCCCATTGTCTAATGTATTCCAATTTCAGGTCCCACTTCAAGGATTCAGTGTTTAGGGGAGAAAAGTTGACAGAAAGCAA
>NW_011470691.1:0-586 GCF_000754665.1 Bison bison bison
ACAGGGTTATTGTTACCATCTTTCTAAATTCCATATATATGTGTTAGTATACTGTATTGGTGTTTTTATATATTTTTTAAACATGATTTGATCAATTAATTAATTGTCTACCCTTTTCTAGAAATGCTGTAGTTACATACAAGCCATTTCTTCTTCATTTTTATAAAAGTCTGGTGTTGCCAAAGAGACATTTGGAAGAAAGTTTAACATAACTAGGGGCTTTCCTGGTGGCTCAGACAGTAAAGAATCTGCCTGCAATGCAGGAGATCCAAGTTCAATCCCTGGATTGGGGAATGGCTACCCACTCCAATATTCTTGCCTAGAGAATTCCATGGATGGAGGAACTTGGCAGGCTGCAGTCCATGGGGTTGCAGAGTCAGACAGCACTGACTAACACTTCACACTTAACATAACTGTGTTAAAATTCAGTCATTCACTTTACAAATACATATCAAGCACCTATTATATTCCAGGGATTCTTTATTTGTAAAAAAGACAAAGAACCCCCCTTTTTCTGGAGCTTGTACTCCAGAGGTAGAAACATATGACAACATACTTAAACAAAGAAGATACTCCCAGACTCTAA
>NW_011470692.1:0-612 GCF_000754665.1 Bison bison bison
GATCACTCTGCAGTGGTGGAGTAAATATCATACGGACAAAACATTTCACAAGTTATGTTGTTGACAAGAAAGAATCTAGGCCAAAAATCTGTTGAGAAAAGGGGACCTATAATTTTATATCTGGCAAAGCTATAATTTAAAAGAAAGGGTAAAATGCTAATCTCAGGAATACCGGCAATAGAATCAGAATACACTTTTCAGCAGGAGTTAAAAAAGAAAAATAAATCTAGGAAAAATCTATGAATCTTTCAGAAATCAGGATCTAAATAAAGATTAAGCATCTAAATAAAGAATAAATCAAGAAAAATATCACCATTAAAATTCAAATATAGAGGTACAAAAGATACTAGCAAACTGTGTGTGTATATATGTACATATATAGAGCTCTTGGTTGAAACTGGAAAGTGGAAAATGCTGTGGTATTTAATTTTGGAAAAATACATTTGTAAGTCTGAAAATTGATAGGAAAGTCAGCACAATGATTGTTTTTAATAATTTACATCTAATTATGAACAGTAACAAAAATGCAAACTGAGATTTTCTTCATTTTCAAACCAATAAATGTCAAAATATCCAAAAGAAAACATTTTAAGTAGAAAATATACACTAAGA
>NW_011470694.1:0-706 GCF_000754665.1 Bison bison bison
GACTCTGCTGCATACACGGATATACACGCGCCACATCCTCTTCATCCCCCCTGCTGTCGATGGGCCTCCGGGTCGCGTTTGCGTCTTGGCTGCTGTAAACAGTGCTGCTGTGAACACTGGGGGGCTTGTACCTTCAGATCAGAGCTTTTTCAGGCTCTCTGCCCAGGAGTGGAATTGCTAGACTACAGGACAATCCTTATTTTTTTTTTTTTTTGTAGGTAACCTCCATACTGTTTTCCATGATGGCTTCACTTCGTACATTACATTCCTACCGACGGTGTCGGGACAGCGGGGGTTATCTTTTCAGTAGAGACGTTTAAAAACTCAGATAGCTAATATATGGTGTCAGATGTTTGAAAACGTGTGATTTACTTTCTCCATTAATTGTGAATGCTTTGCAATTTGCCCCAAGCTTTTAAGAAGCTCTAATTGACCCTATGCAGAAACTCAATTACAAATTTTATCATCATTTCTATACTCAAGTGCTTGATTTCTTTAGGTTCGGAGCTTTCATTCATTCACTCACTCATTCACTTGCTTCCGAGCCCGAGAGCAGAATTGCAGGGAGGTATAAAACCATGTGCCTGCGTGCTAAGTCACTTTAGTCAAGTCCAAGTCTTTGCGACCCTATGGACTGCAGACCACCAGGTTCTTCTGTCCATGGGATTCTCTAGGCGAGAATACTGGAGTAGGTTGCCATTTCCTC
>NW_011470695.1:0-981 GCF_000754665.1 Bison bison bison
AATGCTTTGGAGAAAGGTAGTTTATAAATTTTTTAAAAAGTAATAGGTTAAGTGCTACTGGATTTCCAGTAGATCAAAGCATTATCTATTTTAGAAAAGTTAAATGAAGCATAATAGTTTTATCTTAAGAAGTGTGGGTGGCTATTCAGGCAAAGAATGTGGCCTAAAAATATCAGGACCTCTAGAAGCTACTGCTGCTGACCACTGGGTGACTTAAACAGTACTTAAACTATATTAAGCTGTGTTTTTAATGACTAATACCACATTGAAATAACTTCTTGATGTGATTTAATCTTCTTGCTTCTGAAAATGCTTGAGATAATTTAAAATCTGTGTGCATAACTTGTGGTTATCAAAGGTTCCATTCCAGATGACCGCAATACAGTCCTCTCAAGCCCTACTGTTGTTTTATTAACTAAGTTTATGTGATAGTCTAAATTATTTATTGTCATTTCAACAGTCTTCATAGCATCTTCACTACAAGTATATTCTATCTTAAAAAGAAAAAAAAACCAAGACACTTCTTTCGCTCATTTGTGTGAAGTAACTCCTCATTCATTCAAGTTTTATTATGAGATTGCAGTAATAGAATCACATCTTCATGCTGTACTTCTAATTTTGTTCTCTTGTTTTTTCTCCCACATTAGCAGTTACTTTCTCCATTGAACTCTTGAACTCCTCAGAGTCACCCATGAGGACTGGAAATGACTGCTTCCAACTTACTGTTAATGTTGCTATTTTGATTTTCTTTTTGTGAACTACAAATGTTCTTAAAGGCATACACAATATTGAACCCTTTCCAAAAGGTTTCCAATTTACTTTGTCCAGATTCATCAGAAGAATTACTATATGTTTTGCAAAATGTATTTCTTAAGTAGTAAGATTTGAAAGTCAAAATTACTTCTTGACCTGAGTGTAGCAATTAGTAGGCATGAAAAATAATATGAATTTCATTGTACATCTCCATCAGAACTCTTGGGT
>NW_011470696.1:0-551 GCF_000754665.1 Bison bison bison
AGACGCAGACATAGAGAAAGGACATATGGACACGGGGGGAGGGGAGGGTGGGACGAATTGGGAGAGTAGCATGGAGATATAGACACTACCACGTGTGAAACAGATAGCTAGAGGGAAGCTGCTGTTATAGCACAGGGGGCTCAGCCTGGGGCTCTGTGATGCCCTAGAGGGGTGGGATGGGGGGAGGAGTAGAGGGAGGTTCAAGAGGGAGGGGATATGTGTATTCATACAGCTAATTCACGTTGTTGTACAGCAGAAACTGACACAACATCGTAAAGCAGTTATACTCCAATAAAAAAGAATTATCGTATCTTAATGTGTAATATATGGACTCTAGAAATACAGACGGACCTTATGCAGGGCAGGAAATGAGACACCGACGTAGAGAACAGACTTGCGGACACAGCAGGGAAGGAGAAGGTGGGATGAGTTGAGAGAGTGGTATTAACATATATGCACTACCGTGTTTAAAACAGGGAGCTGTGTAACACAGGGAGCTCAGCCTGGGGCTCTGTGATGCCCTAGCGGGGTGGGATGGGGGTGCTGGCAGA
>NW_011470697.1:0-591 GCF_000754665.1 Bison bison bison
AGTTTATCTTTAAAATTGTATATACACAATCTTAAAGAATAAAGGCAAAAGGAGAAGGGGGCAACAAAGGATGAGATGGTTAGCCAGCATCATTGACTCAATGGACACGAATTTGAGCAGACTCCAGGAGATAGTAGAGGACAGAGGAGACCTGGCAGGCTGCAGTCCATGGGGGTCCAGAGAGTTGGACACGACTTAATGACTGAACAACAACAACAAAAAGAATAAAACTCCACATCATACACAGCAACAGAGTCTAACTGGAAATACTGAGATAACAAAGACGCTGGCAGATTCGCCAAGATCACGTGAATGGGCCAGGAGTCGAGAGATGAGTCTGCAGCAGGCAAGAAGAAGGTAACATGTACTCGCTCATTCCTGTTCGGGGTTTGAGACCAGACACTAGAAATGAAAGGCTCCAGCAACAAATTAATTCATGGCCCTTGGTCTGTAAGTGCAACACTGTGGCCTGTGATGCCATATAATTTGAATAAAGCAGATAAAAGTTTCTGTCTGTAAAGGGTATAAAGTGTAGATAAAAAGACTACCACCCAGCATGATAGATACACGGGAGATACACAGGAAGGCTTT
>NW_011470698.1:0-531 GCF_000754665.1 Bison bison bison
CTCCTCTTTCCCACCTAAACAGGACAGTCAGCTTTTCCAGCTGGGCTTCTCCCAAGCCACTAAATCACGCCAGTCCTCCCATGAAATTCCACCCACCCAGTTTTAGCAAATACACAAGGGAGAAAAGCCACAGCATGATTAAAGCAGCAGGACCATCTCTGAACACGAGGAAGCCCTTCTTTGTGTGCTTTGCCATATTTTTTTCCAGTGATGTAGCTAAATCTCTTATGAGATAAGAGACAACAGCAATGTTCCAGCTCTTATTTAGGGTTACTTAGGACTGATTATAGTCCCCTTAGGACGAAGGTTAGTTCTGAAAAAACTTGAGATGAAGTGTGTAAAACATGAAGCATGTTTCACAAATAAAACACTGTCTTTTGCTGGAACGTCAAGTAAATAAAAAGGTTTGATGAACAGAATACACCGGGCTGTGACAGACACCAGTTCAAGTCTGATCTTCTTGACCCCACAGGAGTCCATCCCCGCTCTGCCATTGCTCTTCTTATCTAAAACGTGGTGTTAGAGATGAGG
>NW_011470699.1:0-835 GCF_000754665.1 Bison bison bison
ACAAGAGGAACTCTGCTCAATATTCTGTAGTAACTTAAATAGGAAAAAAATTTGAAAAATAATAAATACATGTATATGTGCAACTGAATCCCTTTGCTGTACACCTGAAACTAACACATTTTTAATGAATTGTGCTCCAATATAGGCTTCCCAGATCGCACAGTGGCCAAGAATCCTCCTAACAATGCATATGGTTTGGATCTCTGGTCAGGGAAGATCCCCTGGAGTAGGAAATGGCAACCCACTCCAGTATTTTTGCTGGAATATTCCATGAACAGAGCTCCCTGGTGAGCTACAGTCCATGGGGTTGAAAAGAGTTGAATGCAACTGTTCACACACAGCATAATGCCACACACAACACTTTTTTGTGTATCATTTATGTTTGCATTTTAAAATTTCTGTTTCATGTTGACCTCATGCAGGGTATTTAAATATATTTAGTTGATTATCATAGAGGCTCTTTGCACCATAGAGAGCAAATAGTATATTGATTACATCTTTTCCTTTGTAAGAATATATTAACTGGCCTATTAAAAGAGACTAGATAAATAGCATTTAGTAAGTCTACAATTAACTTCCTCAAAGATCCCTGAAGCATTTTTCAGTTTCATTGATCCTCATGTCATTTCTCTGCTTACCTCAACAAGCAAAATCAATTCAACTGCACTGATAATCAGACCAGATGTAAAACCATTCACTTAAGCAAATATGAAAGAATTTTGAGTTTGCCTGATCTAATTTTTGGAAGACTGTGCCAATGTGAAGTCAAATGGAGGACTTGTGAGTTCAGAGGGGATAGCCACATATATTTATTTTCAGCAGAGAACAATTGAGA
>NW_011470700.1:0-668 GCF_000754665.1 Bison bison bison
AGCCTTCTGGCCATCATGACACAGTCGCCTGTGACCACGGCCCCTAGGCCCACGTAACCACAGCGGTGCGCGCTGGTCCTCAGCTACCACTCGGGCCTGTCCCCTCGTGGGCGCCACCTCCTCCAAGCAGCACAGCCCAGTCACCATCAGCGCTGCCAGGGCATCCGTTGTGTCCACGTGCTGGTCGTCCAGGAGCCCGCAGACCCCGGAGGGGCGCGAGTCCTCGTTCAAACGGCATCTGTGACCCAGCCCCTCCCTGGGAATGCCCAGGTAAGGGCAAGCGCTCAGTTCCCCTCCAGGCACTCGAGTCCATCCTATCTCAGCAAGATTCCCGGGTGAGAAGGCAATGGCAACCCACTCCAGTGTTCTTGCCTGGAGAATCCCAGGGATGGCAGAGCCTGGTGGGCTGCCATCTATGGGGTCGCACAGAGTCCGACACGACTGAAGCGACTTAGCAGCAGCAGCAGCAAAGTCAAGAGATGCTGCTCCACGGAAGAGCTCACACACGTTAACACAAAGAAAAGGTGTGATGAGGCCTTGGCTGGAGCCACCTCGGGGGACAAGACACCTTGCTGAGCCACCTCGGGGGGCGAGCCACCTCGGGGCACGAGCCACCTCGCTGAGACACCTCCGGGACCCAGGGGTCGCTCCGGCCACAATGATGCTGT
>NW_011470701.1:0-560 GCF_000754665.1 Bison bison bison
TTGGACTGTAGCCTGCCAGGCTCCTCGGTCCATGGAATTCTCAAAGCAAGAATATTAGAGAGGGTTGCCATTCCCTTCTCCAGATCTTCCCAACCTAGGGATCGAACCCAGATCTCCTGCACTGCAGGTAGATTCTTACCATCTGAGCCACCTGGGAAGCCATGGATTTAGGGCCTGCCCTAAAAACCTCATTTGAACTTAATTTCCTCTATAAAGACCTTTAGGTCCAAATACAGTTACATCCTGAGACCCTAGGGTTGGGAGTTCAACATATGTATTTTAACTGGACACAATTTACCATAACAAGGAGACTTAGTACCCCCAGAAAAGGGTTATGACTGGTGTACCATAGATAAATGGCATTTGACCAACCACCTCAAATTAAATACAGTGTTCCGACTCCAACCAGCTGTGGCAACAGGAAGCAGCATGGTAAATGCCAGTGCCCACTTCCCTCCCCACCCACTCCTATCCCAACTCCACGACTTCCATTCTACTCCCTGCTTCTACAAGTTCAACTTTGTTAGACTCCACATTTAAGTAAGATCATGCAGCATTTG
>NW_011470702.1:0-585 GCF_000754665.1 Bison bison bison
AAAGCTGATGGCAAAATGCACCAGTACATCTTGAATGCAATATAGCAGCTATCATTTCCACCATTATACTACAAGTATTTATCATGTTCTTCAATCTGCCCAGTCATTTAAGAAGTGCACAGTGGGATGACAGTTCACCAGAATGTATAGCTCATTTCTCATTGGAAAAAGAGTAGTGAACTGATTAGCCTGGATATACACTTGCAGAAAAATGGCTCATAAAAATATTCATTCTTTTCCCATATCCATGTGGGCTACTGGTATGTCTACATGTCTTGGCTCCTCTAGTTGGGCCATCTTAAAGATTCTCGATCCACTCACGGAAGAAGGTATTTAAGACACATCTAGGAAATAATGTATACTAAATTCTCAATATTGAAATACAACGATCAAAAAGGAAATAATGCATTTAATTGCCACAGAATTATTAGATATTGCATGTTTTAAAATCAGTGTAGTGTTTATTGAAAATATTTCTAGCATTTAGGGAATGAACCCTATTAACCTGTTTTGTTTCAAAACTTAGTTTGGTTTGATACAGCAAGTTAATGTTTCAAAGGATTTCTGTAAAACAACTTTCAAAAA
>NW_011470703.1:0-956 GCF_000754665.1 Bison bison bison
ACAAAGAGTTTGGATGCTATTATATTTTTCCTTTTCCTCTCTTTTAAAGCTTTTGTCTGTAATTCACACAGTACTTGGAAAAGCAAGGATTTCTATCCTTTCTTCTATGAATGTTTGGAACTTGGTTTCAAAGGTTGAAATGAACATAACTATGAACAAAATAATGGCATATTATAGAAAGGGGAATAATTTTCCATATGTTTTAGATCTTTAGACACAAGGGACTCATCTTTATCACAAAGACCACATCCATTTTTTCTGAGTCCCACCTTCAAAATTAATGAATAACAAAATGCTTTATATTCCCCACAGGTAGGCTTAAACTCAGTTATTCTGTCATACTATTTTGTTCATTGATTTATTAACATTATTTTTAAAAGAGCATATTTTAATAAGGTATTATCTTTTATCACACAATAGGCATAATTACTGTCAGCAGGATGCCTACAGTCTAAGATAAAAAATACTCTTTTTAAGAATTTGATATTGTTTGATAGTCACATATGTAGCTATTTTAAATCTTTTATTTACCAAAGTTATACCAAGAGAAATGTGAATCTATTATTTTCTTTGCTTAGACATCTGGAAAATGCACAGTCTTGCCTAATTCTTACAGATTTCCTCACTCACCCAAAAGGATATTCTGATTCCTTTTTTTTTTTTTATTGTAAATTTCTAGTATCAGTAACAGCCAGTAGATACATAATGTGTTTGGGTTCTAGTTCACATTTATTTGTTACTAGTTTGCATTTTAAAAGAGTAGTTGATCCTATGTTTTTAGTTACTTTTTTTTTTTTAATTAGCAGGAACTTTTAAAGTTTAAAACTATGTTCAAAGGGGATGTGTTACATTTTTTTCATTGGGTCACTCTAGTTTCAAGAAAACAGCATCAGAATTTTACTGTTGATGTTTAAAGTTTCCTAAATTGAGTATTTGCATCTGTTTATTTTTTTAAA
>NW_011470704.1:0-564 GCF_000754665.1 Bison bison bison
CAGGACAGCAAAAGGGACACAGATGTATAGAACAGTCTTTTGGACTCTGTGGGAGAGGGCGAGGGTGGGATGATTTGGGAGAATGGCATTGAAACATGTATATATCATATGTGAAACGAATCGCCAGTCCAGGTTTGATGCATGATACAGAATGCGTCGGGGCTGGTGCACTGGGATGACCCAGAGGGATGGTATGGGAAGGGAGGTGGGAGGGGGGTTCAGGATGGGGAACACGTGTATACCCGTGGCAGATTCATGTTGATGTATGGCAAAACCAATAGAATATTGTAAAGTAATTAGCCTTCAATTAAAATAAATAAATTTATATTAAAAAAGAAAAAGAAAATAATAATAAACTCAAAATGGATTAAAGATCTAAATGTAAGACCAGAAACTATAAAACTCCTAGAGGAAAACATAGGCAAAACACTCTCTGACGTAAATCACAGAAGGATCCTCTATGATGCACCTCCCAGAATAATGGAAATAAAAGTAAAAATAAACAAATGGGGCCTAGTTAAACTTAAAAGCTTTTGCACAATGAAGGAAACTATAAGCAAGATG
>NW_011470705.1:0-894 GCF_000754665.1 Bison bison bison
ATCCTCAAAAGGTTCAACATTTGTAACAACAGGTTTTTCTGAAATTTATAGTGGAAATGTTAGTCACTCAGACATGCCGACTCTTTGCAACCCCATGGATCGTGACCTACCAGGAGCCTGCGTCCATGGAATTCTCCACGGAAGAATACTCTAGTGTGTTGCCACGCCCTTCTCCAGGGGATCATCCTGACTCCAGGATCAAAGCCTGGTCTCTTGCACTGCAGGCAGATCTTTACCATCTGAGCCACCACGGAAACCCAACGGGTTTCAAGGTTAAAATAAGGAGGACTGGGTAAAAGATGTGTGACAAATTAGGGTTTCCCTAGACACACTTTCCTCTTCATAATCTGATAGCTACCCTTCCTCAGTACTGGCTGAATACTGGAGAATTCTTTTCTGGAGAAGTAAAGGACTGAATGACTCATATTAACTGGATTAAATGTTGAAAGTTGAGACACATAACCTGTTTTCCCACTTGACCACCAGAGCACTGAGCTTTGCATTCCAAAAAGTATTTGTATTATAAAAGAAAACTCTCTTAGAAATCCACAGTCTTAGGAAGATCTTAAAAGTATTGGGATACTGGGATTCTCCAAAAATCCCATTCAGATCATTCTACAGAAGCCAGTCAGTAATTTCCACCTGTATTTTCAGAGTTTCCAATTACCATTTTTTACCCCAAGATTTTAATTATGAGGGTAATACCAAAGACACCAGAAATCTGAGTAAAGTCTTCAACATGGTTTCAAACAAGTAATTTTAAGAAACTGACATTACAGAAGAACAAAATTTCAAAGTCTATCATTAATAAACAAGAAAACATGTTACAACCATGAAACAAGAAAAGGGATGGATTAAAAAAAAAACATTACAGAGACATAAAAAGAAGTTTTT
>NW_011470706.1:0-733 GCF_000754665.1 Bison bison bison
GAAAACTCTCTTAGAAATCCACAGTCTTAGGAAGATCTTAAAAGTATTGGGATACTGGGATTCTCCAAAAATCCCATTCAGATCATTCTACAGAAGCCAGTCAGTAATTTCCACCTGTATTTTCAGAGTTTCCAATTACCATTTTTACCCCAAGATTTTAATTATGAGGGTAATACCAAAGACACCAGAAATCTGAGTAAAGTCTTCAACATGGTTTCAAACAAAGTAATTTTTAAGAAACTGACATTACAGAAGAACAAAATTTCAAAGTCTATCATTAATAAACAAGAAAACATGTTACAACCATGAAACAAGAAAGGGATGGATTAAAAAAAAAAACATTCAGAGACATAAAAGAAGTTTTTAAAATAAATATCTTGAAATGGAAAATTCAATACAAAGGCTGAAAATGCAGTTTTAAAAGTCTCCAAAAAAGGAAACAAAATGACAAAGAAATAGAAAACAAGGAAAAATAGACAAAATTAGAGAACAAGGCCAAAATAGCTAACACCTGGATTAAAAAGACTGAAAGAACAAAGGGGTGGGTAACAAAGATGTGGTATACATATACAACAGAATATTATGCAGCGATAAAAAAGAATGAAATAATGTCATTTTCAGCAACATGATGGTCGTAGAGATTATCATACTGGGTCAGATGGAGAGAGACACATATAGGATACTGTTTAAATGTGGAATCTAAAAAAAGGAAAATGCAAATGAACTTATTTAC
>NW_011470707.1:0-731 GCF_000754665.1 Bison bison bison
AACTGAGGACACTGTTAGGGGCCGGACAGCTCTAAGGACGAGTGATGCGGCCTTTCGTGTGGTGAGTGTGACTTCAGTGGGGATCAACCCCGGTTACATTTGCTGCCAATTTAATCATATCCCCCAAATGAGGTAAAGGTTTTTAATCGGAAAATGAGATATATTCATCATGAAACACAAGACTAATCACATCTAAAAGATTGAGAAGGCTTTAACGCACAGAGCAGTTCACACTGAAAGTTTAATCTACTTCTAAACCAAGAAATATTAGGTCAATGCTGCTATAGCATTATTTTTTTAACCATGGTGTAAATTACAGACTTTGAAGTGCAGGTATCTTTCTGCTCAGGATTATATTTTGCAGCTGAGAGGTCACTTCAGTCCAACCAAAGAATACCTTTCGTGTTAATTTGCAAACACAACGAACTTCACCTGAGTAAAGAAAAGGACAAGATGGTTTAGGCGCCAAGAGAGGGAGCTACTGCTCCCGAGACGATTCCCGCCCACGCTGTGTGGACGAGGACACGAGCTTTAATCTGATCAACTGAGAATCACACACGCGACGTCAACCTGCGATGGGCACCCCGACGACAGTGCTGGGCTTCCTCCACAAGCCCGCGTTCAGACCTGGACGGAGGCCTGGCGCTCGGGGGTGAGCAGCCCTCAGATCCAGCAGACCCGGCGCACGGGTCCACGTCCTCACCTGGCATGACGGGGAGACAGACCCGGGG
>NW_011470708.1:0-734 GCF_000754665.1 Bison bison bison
TGTAGAAACTCTATACAGTCAGCAAAACAAGACTGAATGCCGACTCTGTCAGATCATGAACTCCTTATTGCAAGATTCAGACTTAATTGAAGAAGTGGGGAAAACCACTAGACTATTCAGGTTTGACCTAAATCAAATCCCTTACAATTATACAGTAGGGGTGACAAATATATTCAAGGGATTAGATCTGATAGACCGAGTGCCTGAAGAACTATGGACGGAGGTTTGGAACATTGTACAGGAGGCAGTGATCAAGACCATCCCAAGAAAAAGAAATGCAAAAAGGCCAGATGGTTGTATGAGGAGGATTTACAAACAGATGCGAAGAGAAGAGAAGCAAAAGGCAAGGGAGAACAGGAAAGATATACCCATTTGAATGCAGAGTTCCAAAGAATAGCAGGAGAGATAAGAAAGACTTCCTTAGTGATCAATGCAAAGAAATAGAGGAAAACAATAGATGGGAGACTAGAGATCTCTTCAAGAAAATTAGAGCTACCAAGGGAACATTTCATGCAAAGATTGGCACAATAAAGGACAGAAACGGTATGGACCTAACAGAAGGAGAAGACATTAAGCAGTGGAAAGAATACACAGAAGAACTATACAAAACAGAACTTCATGACCCAGATAACCACGATGGCATGATCACTCACCTAGACCCAGATATCCTGGAATGCAAAGTCAAGTGGGCCTTAGGAAGCATCACAACGAACAAAGCTAGTGGAGGTGATGGA
>NW_011470709.1:0-872 GCF_000754665.1 Bison bison bison
ATACGTGCATGTGTGGCTGATTCATCTTGCGGCACAATGGAAACCAACACAGCATTGTAAAGCAACTGTCCTCCAATAAAAAGTTAACTTAAGAGGGAAAAAATAATAACGTGACGCTAACATTTTCAGCCCCTTTCTTCGCTGAATGTTATTCTGCGTAGGAAATGTGTTTTGCTTCTTTAGATCTCACTAGTTTACCCAAAACTCAATAATAAAAATGATTTTTTACATGTGCATTCATTCATTACATGCTGGAGCACTTCACTTACACTGAGATGTGGGTCCTAGCATCATTTCCATGTTATAAATGAAGAAACAGAGCACCTCAGCTGCTCTAGTGATGAAATGGCCTGAGATATAATCGCGTACAAAGTCACTTGTTGCAGCACTGGAGTAGCAAAAGATTGGAAACTAAATGCCCAACAAGTGGGCACTGTTTAAATGAATGATGGTATATACTTTGGGTAGAATATGATTTAGCTGTTCAAAAAAGAATAAGGCAGGTATTTATACACTGATACGGAAGTATCTCCAAGATACAGTAACTGAAATTAAAAATAAAAGCGAGAGAGAACACAGCTGGTACCTATTCTGGTTATATCTGGAAGGATATTAAGCAAATGGTAAGAGTTGGTGCTTCCAAAGGGGTATCTGAGAAGCTGGGTGTATTGTCAGGGGAGGCATGTGGATGCTGCAGTAACAAACAACCCCCTAAGTCTAAGTGGCTTAAATGACAGAGGTTTGGTTCTCATCTGTACAAGACGGTCACAGGACAGCAGGGGCTGTCTGCTCATAGATCACTCAGGGATGGAGGCTGACGGCGCTGTCACCATCTCTGATGATGCTGCTCATCAGAGAGCTCTGGAGGTCTT
>NW_011470710.1:0-769 GCF_000754665.1 Bison bison bison
TGCTCTTTGCTGGAGTCGCAAAGAGTCAGACACAGCTGGGTGACTGAACAGCATTACGGATAAAACTTGGGGACGAAAGAAAACAAAATCATGGTTCGGAATAAGTTGCTCAGTTTATAAAGTCAGCAGAATCCTTGAATCACAATCCAGTACTCCTTAATATCTAATGTGCCTGGGAATTCCCTGGAGTTCTTGTTAAAGTCTAGCTCTTAACCATTTTTTCAGGGTCTGAGACCTGGAAACTTGCATTTTAGATAAGAACTCTCCCACTCCCCTCACTCTCTCCAGCTGGTTCTTTTCTGACAAATCCTGAGGAGCATGGTCTTTTGACTGTGGAAGACCCCCTCCAAATGGGGGGAATTCTGGAAGTCATGTGATATGGCTCCTACCTCAGCCTCCAGGATGTTCACAACTAGAAAGGCTGATGGAATTCCTGGTCCCTCCCAGATCCTCCTCCTAATGACTCCTGTGGTCATTGTAATCTGTTATTATCGTCAAACCTCATTTTCTTCCATGAAGATTATTTTCCATTTTATTTGCCTTATCTACTGTTTCAATTTGTTTATGAAGAACTTCAAATAGGTGATCTTTAAATACCCCTTTGCCCCTACAGAGCTATAATTCCCAGGTTCTGTCTAGTCAATTTAGGAATGAATGACTCATAGTTGACAGTGATGAAACAGGTTTGACTTCAGTATCATATCAGAAATGTCCAGCCGCGGGAAGAGAGTAAGAAGCATACATAAATAAGGGTATTGCTTCAGAAGCA
>NW_011470711.1:0-615 GCF_000754665.1 Bison bison bison
CCTTAAAAAGTATTTTTTAAAGTATTTTAAATTTTGTAGCAGTATATGTATCATTTGTTTTCAAACTTATTATTAAAAATACCTTTTAATTACTTACACCAGCAGTCCCCAACCTTTTTGGCACCAGGAACCCAGTTGCATGGAAGACAAACTGTCCACAGACAGGACGGGGTGGGAGGGAGTTGGGGGAGGTGTAATACGAGTGATTACACTCAGGTGTAATATGAATGATGGGGCGTGGCAGATGAAGCTTTGCTCACTCCCCCACCACTCACCTCCTGTTGTGTGGCCCAGTTCCCAACAGCCCATGGAGTGGTACAAGTCTGTGGTCCAGTGGTTGGGGATCCCTGATTTAGAGTCTCTGAAGCTACTTAGAAGAACTATGGGTATATTTGTTTTATTGTTGGGAGCCAAGGCTTCTGACTACAGCTTTTACAGAGCCTAGAGCCTTCCCCTCTTTTTTTAATTTTAATTTTTTTAAACTGAAGGATAATTGCTTTATAGAACAGTGTTGGTTTCTTCCAAACACCAACATGAACCAGCCTTAGGTATACATATGTTCCCTCCCCATTCCACCTCTCTATAGATTGTTACAGAGCCCAGATTTGAGTTTCC
>NW_011470712.1:0-592 GCF_000754665.1 Bison bison bison
TCACCTCCGTCTCCTTCGTCCCTCTTCTCTTCTCCTTCTAACTCCATGAACCTCTCCAAGGGGTCCAGACTGTGGAGAGCACACAGGGAATCGATTACTGGCTAGCTTGCTCTCTCCCCTTTTGATTCCCCCTCTCCTACTCCTGGTCACCTCTATCTCCCTTCTCCCTCTTCTCTTTTCCATGTAATTCTGAGAACATCTCCAGGTGTTCTTCACTGTGGAGCTTTTCATCATTAACCTAGATGTTTTATCAGAGAAGGCAATGGCACCCCACTCCAGCACTTTTGCCTGGAAAATCCCATGGATGGAGGAGCCTGGTAGGCTTCAGTCCATGGGGTCGCTAGAGTCAGACATGACTGAGGAGCTTCACTTTGAATTTTCACTTTCATGCATTGGAAAAGGAAATGGCAACCCACTCCAGTGTTCTTGCCTGGAGAATCCCAGGGATGGGAGAGCCTGGTGGGCTGCCATCTATGGGGTCGCACAGAGTCAGACATGACTGAAGCAACTTACCAGCTGCATAGATGGAGAAGTCTTGAGGCTACTGTAAGAATAAGACTGAAAACCAGAGGGAGGAACCTTAAGTCCAAAA
>NW_011470713.1:0-502 GCF_000754665.1 Bison bison bison
GCTTCCCCATCCCTAGGATTCTCCAGGCAAGAACACTGGAGTGGGTTGCCATTTCCTTCTCCAAGGCATGAAAGTGAAAAGTGAAAGTGAGGTCACTCAGTTGTTTCCGACTCTTCGCGACCCCATGGACTGTAGCCTACCAGGCTCCTCTGCCCATGGGATTTTCCAGGCAAGAGTACTGGAGTGGGTTGCCATTGCCTTCTCCTCTCTTATGCTATCCTAGTCTAAATTCCTCCACCAATGCTAGGCTCCACAGCAAGAGACTCTTTGTGCTAAGTTACACCACCTGCTGCTTCGAGCTCAGGGGCTGCTGTTACCTGATCATCACTTATTAATATCAATATCTTATCTTCCCTCCGACCACCACTCCCTCTCACTGGAGTGTTTGGTTTCTACCCTATCTAAAGGCTTGCAGTTTCTTTAAGATACAAATAATACTGCTGACGTAGAAAAACTTTTCCTTTGTTTCAAATGCCTTTGTACTTTGCATACACTTTACAGT
>NW_011470714.1:0-634 GCF_000754665.1 Bison bison bison
ATTCAGAAATAGGAACAAGGGCACTCCCAGTCCTAAGGGTTCATCTACAATTGTCAATGTGTAGACATGTGTCTTTCTATTTAGAAAAAAAAAAAGAAACTTTCTTAAAACAGGATCTATTTATACTTATTAAAAATTCATTTACCAAAAGTATGTGCTATTACTCCTAGAGTAGTAATGAGTAAGGGAAAGTAATTTGGGTCTGGTACAGTCAACATGGAGATCACTGTCTGGAAAAAAAAGTTAGGGCATAAGCACATGCATGACCTGGACACAAATCCAAAGAGATAAATTCCAAATGACATATATGAAGTGCTAAGGGAGGTCCCATTTGAATATTAATAGACCTACATGAGGCTACCAACACACAGTTTCCTCAGATGTCAAAGTGTTTCAATCCATCAGTATCTCTTGCACAGAATTCCCAAGATACTTGCTTTAGTAAGTTCAGTTCAGTTCAGTTCAGTCGCTCAGTCATGTCTGACTCTTTGCGACCCCATGATCTGCAGCACGTCAAGCCTCCCTATTCATCGCCAACTCCAGGAGTTTACTCAAACTCATGTCCAGTGAGTTGGTGATGCCATCCAACCATCTCATCCTCTGTCATCCCCTTCTCCTCCTGCCTTCAATCTTT
>NW_011470715.1:0-549 GCF_000754665.1 Bison bison bison
CAGACCCAAGGATGCATCTTTCTACCTGTACAGAATTCTGTACCTTTTAAAGAAGTTGAGAGGAGAAAGGTGAGCAAGTATTGGAGCTTATCACGTTAACCCTTCTGTTTGCGATTTTTGGTTCTCATTTCTCCCCACCTTTGTGTTCCACTATAATTGTTACATTTCTCTATATCGTGGACCCAACAATATAATTATTACCTAATGCTTTAGGAAATTGCTTTTTAAATCAGGTAAGAGAAGAAAGGAGACTAAGTCCTTACACTGCCTTTTATAATTCCCTATGTGATGATCTTGTTGCTGCTTTTGTGTGTGTGTGGATTTGATTTGCTCTCTGGTGTCACTGGCCTTCAATCTGACCATCTTCCATTAGTATTTCTTATAAGGCAGGTCTGCTAGCAATTAATTTTTCTGTTTTCATCTCAGAATGTCCTATTTCATCTTCATTTATGAAAACAGTTTTGCCAAATAAAAGATTCGTGACTGACAGTCTTCTTTCAACACCTGCCCATTGCCTCCTGTCCTCCATTTTTTCTGACCAGAAGTCAG
>NW_011470716.1:0-656 GCF_000754665.1 Bison bison bison
GTTGTATTAAAATTTGGTTCCTGAATAATTGAATCTCTCATAAATTAAGAAGTGAAATATCCACCCAGACTTTCATAAATGAAATGGAGAGATATCCATAATTCATAAAGGAGCATTTAATTTTCCTAAGGGGATATAGAAAATTCCGTATTTCAGGTTCGTAAATCTCCTCCCGATTGACATATATGAGACAGAGTTTTTTCTGGTTTTCAGTTGACCAGCCAGTTCCAACACTGTAACACCGTGGACAGCATCACTGCAGCCTTCCCAACCCTTCCCTGTCTCCAACACTTTGCTCAGATTCATCTTTGTTGAGTCAAGAGATTCCAGCATGTCCAAGCAACTCAACTTCTGTTGCCTTCTTCTACTTCACTCAGTCTTTCCCACATTAGAGCCAATAATGTTTCATGACAAATTAGAGTGGCAGTCTTTTCTCATGAGTCCTTTAGCCAAAATATTGGAGCTTGAGCTTCAGCATCAGGCCTTCCAATGAACATTTACAGTTAGTTTCTTTTAGGATTGACTGGGTTGAACACCTCCTGTCCAAGGGACTTTCAGTAGTCGCCTTCAGGACAGGGTTCAAACCTGTTTTGGTACTCAGCCTTGGATGAGAACTCTCACATCCATACATTGGCTCAGATCAGTTCAGCTCATTC
>NW_011470717.1:0-754 GCF_000754665.1 Bison bison bison
CCTGCTGCTCTCACAGTTCACAGCATTAGCAGTTCTCGGGAGTAGACACTGGAAATCCAGCCAAGATGTGGGGGTTGATGAAGCTTAGCAATGAATAGACCGATAACCAGAGCCACCCAAGTGCAAGTTAAAGGGTGACTGTGATTTGAGGCAGTCAAGTACCACTGTCATCTGGCAGTCAGGAAACTGACTCCTGGGAGAAAATCAGGATAATGACCTGCCAGACCCTGTCAACTGGAGCTAAGTACGGGCAGACTTATCTCCTTGCCCCAAACCCATCCATTCTAAGACCAGGGGTAGCTCCAGAGAACACTGTGGAGTGGGTCCTTGGTCATCAGTGCCGAGTTACCCTCTTCTTTGCTTCTCCTCTAGAGGCTCCTTCTTTGTCCAATTCTCTGTTTCTTTGAACCAGTCACAGGCTTCCCAGAGCTTCCTCCACAAGGTGGGTGGACCTTTCCTTGGTCCACATGGAGGCACGTGAATATTGCTGGAGAGAATCAAGCAGCTGGAAGGGTTGGATTCTGTATATTCATCATTACCTTCTGCTTCAATAGGAAAATAGAGGTCATCTCCCCTTCCCACCATGAAATGTGTCGCCCACTGAGTATACCTGTTCATTGTCTCCTCTCCTACCATTTCAACACAGAGTTGTTATTAAGAGCATGGAGTTAGACTACCAAGGTTCAAGGCCCAGCTCTAACACTTATCGTGGATAAACCATTTAGTCTCTCTGGGCCTTTCCTCAAGAGTGAAA
>NW_011470718.1:0-1051 GCF_000754665.1 Bison bison bison
TTTATACCCCAAGTTCCAAAGAGTTTTTTATCAGTGTTGCAAAATTGGCTATGTATTTGTGGATTAGAACAGTTTATAAACCCTGATAACTTTACCAAAGGAGTTTTTCTGCCCTCATTTACTTTAGCAGATACAAAATGATTGTTTTTGTTGTTTAGTCCCTAAGTCATGTCTGATTCTTTGTGACCCCATGAACTGTAGCTTGCCAGGCTTCTCTGTTTATGGGATTTCCCAAGCAAGAACACTGACGTGGGTTGCCATTTCTCCCCTGAGGATCTTCCCAACCCAAGGATTGAATCCAGTCTCCTGCATTAGCAGACAGATCTTTACCACTCACCCACCATGGAAGCCCTATACAGAATGATCCAGAGTAGAATATGAACATATCATGGATATTTTCTAATGGAAACAAATTCTATAGAAACATTCTTGTTGTCAAAAATGGATGGTCAATGATAGTGTGTATTGACATTTATAGTACATTAAACATGAACATGAAATGTAAATCGCCTATGAAAAGGTGGACTCTATTTGTCCACCTCTTGAATCTAGGCTGTCCTTGTGACTAACTTTGACTAATGTACCCTGGAAGAGGCAACTCTGTAGGACTTTCAAGCCTAGGCCCAAGAAGCCACCTTCGTTTTCACTCTCTTGAAGCCCTGCTCTCTGGTGACTAAATCTATGCTACCTCTCTTCATATGAAGAAAGGAAGGTCCAGGAACTCCCAGAGAAGGCCCAGGCTTGTAGTGAGGCTACCTGAGACCATCCCCCACTGAACTTCCAACAGACTGAAAATGAATATGTGAGTTCATCTGATATCATATTGAATAAACTGCTCATCTGACCTCTTCCCAAACTGCCAGCTTAGAATCACAAGCAAATAAACAGTTGTTTTAAGTTTGTAGGGTTTTTTTTAATATAAAATCATAATTTTGTAGTTTCTTTTCAATTATTTCATTTCACAATGTTTTTAACTATGAACTTCATGTTAACTATTACCTGGCAAACATGATCAAAAAAAAATTCACATTAAATTGTGAATGCATCACAC
>NW_011470719.1:0-636 GCF_000754665.1 Bison bison bison
CACATCATAAACAATAGGATTGAGCAAAGATGGGACAGGCAGATAGAGATTGGATAGAAGAATGTGAATGTAAGGTGGAATATGGAAACCAAACCTGTGTGCAAAAAACAAGAAGAAAATGAGGGGATAAAACTCAAGGAATACACAAATGTGGGCAATGCACGTGTTAAAAACTTTGAGTCTAGCTTCTTTTTGAGTCAGATTGAAGACAGTTACAAATATTTAAATGTAAGAGAGTATGATGAAGATTATGTCAAATTAGAGTATAATGAAAACCACAAAGAGACCATAGATCTTGTTGATTCAAATATCTTCTGCTGCCAGCTTCACAATGGCCATGTGTTCACAGTATGAATGGGGAACCACAGTGGTCCAGTAGTGTTTGAGCCAGCATTTGATGAGGATGAGACAGGGAGCTGCAAAGAGGGCTACTCAGAGTGTCTCTCCAACACCAATCTGAGTGAGGAGTTTCTGGGTAAAAATGATTGCATGTCTCAGAGGATCACAGATAGCCATGTAACAATCCAAGGCCATGGCCAGCAGAATACCTGACTCAATACACTGGAAGGTATGGATGAGCCACATCTGAAAGATAGGCATCAAAATATATTTCTGGTGAATGGAACCAGAATATTC
>NW_011470720.1:0-1029 GCF_000754665.1 Bison bison bison
TTTGAGCCAGCATTTGATGAGGATGAGACAGGGAGCTGCAAAGAGGGCTACTCAGAGTGTCTCTCCAACACCAATCTGAGTGAGGAGTTTCTGGGTAAAAATGATTGCATGTCTCAGAGGATCACAGATAGCCATGTAACAATCCAAGGCCATGGCCAGCGGAATACCTGACTCAATATACTGGAAGGTATGGATGAGCCACATCTGAAAGATAGGCATCAAAATATATTTCTGGTGAATGGAACCAGAATATTCCTAACATTTTTGGCAGGGTGCAGGTATTGAGAGTAATGTCTGTCACTCAAAGCATTGCCAGGAAAACATATATGGGTTCATGGAGGCTGGGCTCAGATTTGACAATGACCAGTAGCAGGAAATTCCCAAACGGAGCAGTGATGTTCATGGCATAGAAAGAAATGCTGATCCAGAACTGCATAGACTCCAGGCCAGGGATCCCAATCAGTGTCAGCACCGAGGGCATGAAGACTGTACCACTGAGCTGGAGCCTGTTTGTTTTGAACTCTCTGGTTTAGAGAGTCTGATTCAAGATGGTGGTTTTCGCTGAGTATCTTTATTGTTTTATGTTTTTACTTATGTTCATACCATCAGTAGTTAAATGTGGTTTCAAATGGCATTTTGACACACATACTCATTTTTTTAAATATTGCAGTTAAATTTGGTTGTGAATGCATATAGAGTTTCCCTGAATAATTTATTTTGAATTTTCCTTCTGTTCTCTATTTCCCTGTCTCTTTTTTTGTTATGTATACAGAGATATAAACACATACATGCTTGGAAACTTACAAATATTCACTATAGAGAGAGGGAGTACTACTTCCAGTCAATGTGAATTCCTATGGTTTTTGCAAAATTAGTTTAAAACTATCTAACTGAATGTAGTTAAGTCTTCTGAGTTATTGAACTGTGGTGTTGGAGAAGACTCTTGAGAGTCCCTTGGACTGCAAGGAGATCGAACCAGTCCATTCTGAAGGAGATCAGCCCTGGGATTTCTTTGGAAGGAATGGTACT
>NW_011470721.1:0-526 GCF_000754665.1 Bison bison bison
GGAATTCCAGAGGTTGCCTCGTGCATCGTGCCACATTCCGAAAGACACCAATTGCCCGTCCACTCTTGATGAGAACCCGATGCCCGGACAGCTTTTCGAATGTAACCCTTTGGATGAAGTCACAACACGAAGGGGCACTGACACCCCAGTTGCATCGTCCGGAAAAACCTGCAGGTTCCAAATACAACTCAACATGGGGCCTGTCACCCCGTGAACAACTCGAGAGGCCAGCGGAGTTCCATTCCTCAACACAAGACGAGGCCTGACTCTCCAGTTCCAACTCTGCGGAAGCCCTGCGATCGAAGTCAGAAATGGAGAGGGGCCATGAGGTTCACGCCTCAACTTGAGATTAGGCCCTCTTCCATTGCACCAAACCCAGTGGAGTCCCGAGAGGCCCGTCGCATCTCCACAGTATGCCTGAATTCTCATAGGCACCCTGAGAAGTTCCCCAAGGTGTGTGGCACAAATCGAGGGACCCCAGGGTTCCCTGCGGCAACTTGAGAAAGACCTCAAGATTACTCCTTCA
>NW_011470722.1:0-697 GCF_000754665.1 Bison bison bison
TGCCCCCCAACTCCCTCCCCAGCATCAGAGTCTTTTCCAATGAGTCAACTCTTCGAATGAGGTGGCCAAAGTACTGGAGTTTCAGCTTTAGCATCATTCCTTCCAAAGAAATCCCAGGGCTGATCTCCTTCAGAATGGACTGGTTGGATCTCCTTGCAGTCCAAGGGACTCTCAAGAGTCTTCTCCAACACCACAGTTCAAAAGCATCAATTCTTTGGTGCTCAGCTTTCTTCACAGTCCAAGTCTCACATCCATACATGACCACTGGAAAAACCACAGCCTTAATTACAATTTTATAAGTAGCCTGTGAAGGATACCAACAAATAGTAATTTTCTTTTTCTCTCTGAAAATTCATCTGCAGCTCCTGGAGTCTCCTTTATTCACGACTCACCCATTAGGTAAGTATCTAAGAAAGCTAATAAAGGAATGTGTTATTTTAAATTAATATTTAATTACACAAGAGTGCTGCTTGAATCCTCTACTCTTGTAGTTTTACTTGTCTGTAGTAAAAGTCTCACCTTTTGCAATCTCTTAGGACTAAGCTAAAATTGTAAAGTAGGCAAAGTTAATCATTCATGCTCTTCCAGTTCCTCCTCTGATCTTACTTTAGTCCTGGGCTCTCCTCATAGGCAATACTTTGACTCCCCTTTCACGTAGCATTACTCCTTCTAGGATCTGGATCTGTTCTTTTCCCCT
>NW_011470723.1:0-530 GCF_000754665.1 Bison bison bison
CCAGTACAAAGTCATTAGAATAACTAAAATGAAATACACTGACAACCTAAGTGTTGGCAAAATTGTGGGGCACTTGGGGGCACTCAGGTCCTGAGTACACCCCATCAGGTAAGTGTTTTTAACTATTTCTAACAATGTTTTGCATCTTTTTGACCAAGCAGTTCCACTTCAAGTTGTATTCCCCACATAACTAGTTTATATTTACATCAAAAATGTCAGAGTATCAGAACATTGTACATCAACCATACTTCAATTTAGAAAATGTTAAGAGTATGTTTAGAATAGTTGTATACAGAACAGCTAAAATGTGGAAACCTAAATATCTGTCAGTTGAAGACTAAACAAATTTTGCAACATAATAAAAATTTTGCAACATACTCGGCAATGAAGAAAAAAAAAAAAAAAAAAGAACCAAAAAAACATTTGAAAAATAATGCAGTGGAATTTCAAAGTGTCAAGATAAAGAATGGAGCCTAATGCTTTAAAATAAATGGGAAAAAATCACCCACAAAGAAAAGCCAACAAGTTTA
>NW_011470724.1:0-669 GCF_000754665.1 Bison bison bison
CTATGTCTTCATTTCTGCTTTGTAGATTAGTTCATCTGAGTCATTTTTCTAGATTCCACATATAAGTGATATTATTCGGTATTGTTTTTCTCTTTCTGTTTCACTCCACTCTGTATGACAGTCTGTAGGTCCATCCATATGTCTGCCAATGGCACAATTACATTCTTTTTTATAGCTGAGTAATATTTCATTGTATATCTGTATCACATCTTCTCTATCCATTCCTCTGTTGATTGACATTTAGATTGCTTTAGTTTTGGATCTTGTAAATAGTGCTACCAGGAATGTTTTGGTGCATGTATCTTTTGAAATTATTATTTTCCCCAAGTATATGCCCAGATGGTTTCCCTAGTAGCTCAGCTAGTAAAGAACCCAATTCAATTTCTTAGTCAGGAAAATCCACTGGAGAAAGGATAGACTACCCATACCAGTATTCTTGGACTTCCCTGTTGGCTCAGACAGTAAAAAATCCCCTTACAATGCAGGAGACCTAGGTTTGATCCCTGGGTGGGGAAGATCCCCTGGAGAAGGGAATGGCTACCTACTCCAGTATTCTGGCCTGGAGAATTCCATGGACAGAGGAGCCTGGCAGGCTACAGTCCATGGTATTACAAAGAGTTGGACACAACTAAGCAGTGTTCACTCACTCACTCACAGACCCACTTAGTT
>NW_011470725.1:0-674 GCF_000754665.1 Bison bison bison
GCTTCCTTTGAGTGGACAGAAGCCCATGGGTGCACATGTTTGTGGGCAAGGTGCTGCCAGATGATGGCTCTGTTTAAGGCCACAGGTCACTGTGATTGTCCTGGTTTATGTGTATTATCATCCCTCTTTTTCCTAGAGAGCTTGGCTTCATCATCACAAACATGTCTCCTACACTGACAGTTGTCACATCGGGTGTCAGCTTACTTCTTATTGTCTCTTAATCCAATTGCTTCCACCAGCTTTATGTGGTGGTGCCAGAAATCAATCCATTCTTATGGGTTACTAACTACTATGAAGTGACTTCTGCTTTTATAAAATTAAAAAAATCCAAAATGCTAAATGCATATGTTTAAAACAAACCAGTTTATACAGAGGGTTCTGCACACCTCGTATAAAAATCATTTTCAGTTGTTTGCTTTTTCTTTAGGTAATTAAGCAATATCCTTAGATAATTTCCTGATTTACAGGGTCATTGAGAGAAGTAAAAATAAGTGAATGCTTGAGAAGCACTTAAAATGCTGCCTGGGGCAAAGTGGGAAGTCGTCAACCAAAATAGCTAATAAACATTAAGTATCATATTTTTCTTTTCCTAATTTAAAAAGTTGGATACTATTAACTTACTTCTTACCAGGTAAGATAATGTTTTCAGTTATTCTTATATTTTTTCTTATATT
>NW_011470726.1:0-951 GCF_000754665.1 Bison bison bison
TCAGAGACCCTCTGCAGATCATAGTAGAACATAACTGAATTTTTCTTATACTTAGAATCACAGGATCCAGCTCCTATGTTTGGTATATAAGTCCCTTTACATTCTTTCTCCAGCTATTAAAAAATCTTTAATGATTACTTTGTCTCATCAAAATCCACCCCTTGAATGTCTCCTTCTGGTCTACTATAAACATAAATATCTATAAATATATCATTTTTCATGAAGTTACCTTTACTAAGTATTTTATGCTACCTAATTGGTGAGTCTCATGCCATGAAATGTTTTTTTCTGACAAATTTAGGACTATAGCATACAATGTTATCCTTATGTATTTTTTTTATTGTTCTTAAGTGTCTACTTAATTTCTTTATATAAAGGGCAATTTGAAAAAATCCTTGGTATTTGGGGTTTCTATGAATTTTCCGAACATAAAGGCAACTTTTAAACTTACTGTAGACCACATTGTTCTAAAGTTCATTCAATTATTTGATTCAACAAACAATTTTGACCTAGTAAGGATGGAGGTCTAAGAAACCTGGACAGAAATTATGAATTGTTAAATTATTATTAATTTTTAAATTTATTTATTTTTGTCTATGCTTGGTCTTCATTGCTGTGAGGACTTTCCTCTAGTTATGGAAGCAGGGGTTACTCTCTAGTTGTGGTGCACAGGCTTCTCATTATAGTGACTTCTCTTGTTGCAGAAAACACACGCCAAGGTGCCAGGGCTTTAGTAGCTGTGGCTCCTAGGATTTGGAGTGCAGTCTCTGTAGTTGTGGTGCATGGACTTAGTTGCCTCATGGTATGTGGGATTTTCATGGATCAGGGATCCAGTTTGTGTCCCCTGCATTGGGAGGCAGATTCTTTACCACTGATCTACAAGGAAGCCCTGGAATTCTTATTATATTGGTTTCTAAATGTCTTTTTTCTTCTTCTTCTTCTATTTTTTTT
>NW_011470727.1:0-626 GCF_000754665.1 Bison bison bison
GGTAGTTCTGGAAGCCACAGACCTGTCAAACATCCCTAGATTTTGAACCCAGTTAATCAGATCTGAAAATGTGAACACGTATAATGTAGAGAATGGAAGGTAAATGCTACTGGAATAACATTCATTTTGGTTGCTGATTATTTACGCTATGTTCCCGTATTTCTCCAGATACATGTCAACCAGCTGAAGCGATTCTCAAGAACAGGAGGTGCATGTTGGATGTCAGTCTGCCCATGATGTCAAGAGAAACTGGTAAATCTTTGTTGCAGCATTAGGATATGATGAGCAAAGGTATGTGTGGGTGTGAAGGTGAAAGGGCAGTCTTCTACCCGGAAGCTCTGCTGTGTGCAGTGCCCTGCCCATTCAGGTGCAGTTCATGTACAATTGGTGTCCTGTGCCTCGAATGGGTATGGTAAGGCTCACAAGATCGTCATTTGTGGTGGATCTGGACCAGAGATGTGAATGGATTGGTAGGTTTCAGTCTGTTGTCTGCCTTTATACCATAATAACCTGCGGAGTCATCTTTGGCTGACACATCCTCAGGATTATTTCAACTGTCCTATCCGCACTATGTGAACACAAAATTATTTTTAATAAAAATCAAGATGATACCTAAGAGGAGAAGT
>NW_011470728.1:0-574 GCF_000754665.1 Bison bison bison
CCAGCCTGTCATTTCTCATAATGTGCTCAGCGTATAGGTTAAACCAACAGGGTGACAGCAGACAGGCCTGTCATACTCTTTTCTCAATCTTGAACCAATCAGTTTTTCCATATTAACTGTTGCTTCTTGACCTGCATACAGATTTTTCAGGAGACAGGTAAGATGGTCTGGTATTCCTATATCTTTAAAAGCTTCCATAGTTTGTTATAATCCATATATTCAAAGGCTTAGGTGTAGTCAATGAAACACAGGTAGACGTTTTTCTGGAATTCCCTAGCTTTCTCTATGATCCACTGAATGCTGGCAATTTGATTCATTAACATGTGAGTGAGGGAGGGAGGGAGTTGCTCAGTCATGTCCAACTCTTTGCGACCCCATGCTCTGTCCATGGAATTCTCCAAGCAAGAATACTGGAGTGGATTGCCACTGCCTTCTCCAGGGGATCTTCCCAACCCAGGGATCAAACCCAGGTCTCCTGCATTGCAGGCAGATTCTTTACCATCTGAGCTACCAGGGAAGCCCCCATTAACATATGAATAGTATCTAAAACCTTGAGCTGTGATGAGATTAGGAA
>NW_011470729.1:0-502 GCF_000754665.1 Bison bison bison
CAATGTCCCTCAGGTTCCATGTGTTTCCTCATAATCAGTTTCAAGTTACATATCTTTTGCAAAAAAAAAATCAAAGAAGTGATTACATGCTCTTCTTATTGCACCCTAACAGCCTTCAATATGTGTCATTTCTGATGACGCTCACTGCCAATGAGCGGTTTTTGAACATACGTATATAAATCATGTTCTGGACTTCTGGGCATCCTGTAACTGCTGGTCTGAACTATCAGTGATAAAGCAAACTGAGGGCCAAGACTACCCCTGTGCCAAATTGCCTGTTTGGGGCAATTCCATGGTTAATTCAGGGAAGAAAGCAATCAGGGAGAGCTTCAAGGAAGAGATTACGTATGGCCTCCAAGAATGGGAAGGATTTGGCAGGGACTGAAGGGAAAGCACTCCAAGGTACATGCAAAGCCTCAGAGATAAGGAAAGTAAGGCATGTGTGCCAGAGACAATGTTATGTACTCAACTAAGCAGTGCCATTTCTCTCTTGGGGACTCAG
>NW_011470730.1:0-559 GCF_000754665.1 Bison bison bison
GCAATTATAATGAATTCAATGAAGGAAAAAATGACCTAAAACTTTATTTAGACTGAGAGATTATAGAAACCTCTGAGAAAATATCAATAGACTGGACTTTGAAGGATAAGTGGAGGTCAACCTGATAGAAAGGAGAGATGTGTATCACACAAGAGAGAAGTTTTTTTTGTTGTTGTTGTTTTTCTTTTTATTATTTTTTTATTCAATTTTAATTTAAAAAAATTATACATGTGTTCCCCATCCTGAACCCTCCTCCCTCCTCCCTCCCCATACCATCCCTCTGGGTCGTCCCAGTGCACCAGCCCCAAGCATCTAGCATCGTGCATTGAACCTGGACTGGCATCTCGTTTCATACATGACATTTCACATGTTTCAATGCCATTCTCCCAAATCTTCCCACCCTCTCCCTCTCCCACAGAGTCCATAAGCCTGTTCTATACATCAGTGTCTCTTTTGCTGTCTCGTATACAGGGTTATTGTTACCATCTTTCTAAATTCCATATATATGCGTTAGTATACTGTATTGGTGTTTGTCCTTCTGGCTTACTTCACTCTGTAT
>NW_011470731.1:0-504 GCF_000754665.1 Bison bison bison
TGAGATCTTAGCTCCCAGACCAGGAATTAAAACCATATCCCCCACATTGGAAGATGAACTCTCAACCTCTGGACCACCTAGGAAGTCCCAATACCAACTCATTTTAGATTCTGATACTGTGATCTTCCACCTGAAAGTTTGTCTCTACTCTGTCCTGGGATTGGCTCTAGAACTCAGGACCTCAAGGAGAGGTAGGGATTTACCTCCTATCCTAGGATGTGCCTTCATCTTTGAATTTCAGGAAGTACATCATGATTTAAGGGTGGGTTAAGCTTCACTGCAGATTGTCTCCCCAAGAGTGTTAATCTTGATCTCTGCCCAATGCTGAACACTTTCTTATTTAATCCACACAGAAAGTTAATATGGCATATGATGTTATTCCCATTTGTAAATGAGTTGAGGCTGAGACACTTAACTTGATAAAATAAAAAACTTAGAAAGTAGCAGACCTGGATTTGAACTCATTCACATTCTGACACCAAAGCCTTTTTTTTTTTTTTTTTT
>NW_011470732.1:0-508 GCF_000754665.1 Bison bison bison
AGTTGCTTTTCATTGCCTTTGTTATTATAATCATGCATAATGGCCTGCCTTTAGAGAGTCCTGCACCAACAGACTGTTAAACCGAGTGTCTTTGTTCAGAACCCTGTCCACCTGTAGATGGCAGGAAGGAAGAAATTAACACATCCTCTACATTCTCCACCAGAGGCTTGCCGTTGTAGAAGATATTTGCAACTGGTTCCAAATAGGAAAAGGAGTATGTCAAGGCTGTATATTGCCACCCTGCTTATTTAACTTATATGCAGAGTACATCATGAGAAACACTGGGCTGGATGAAACACAAGCTGGAATCAAGATTGCCGGGACAAATATCAATAACCTCAGATATGCAGATGACACCACCCTAATGGCAGAAAGTGAAGAAGAACAAAAGAGCCTCTTGATCAAAGTGAAAGAGGAGAGTGAAAAAGTTCGCTTAAAGCTCAACATTCAGAAACTAAGATCATGGCATCTGGTCCCATCACTTCATGGCAATAGATGGGGAACAGTG
>NW_011470733.1:0-678 GCF_000754665.1 Bison bison bison
CCAAAGCAGGACCAGAACCCAGAGGATGCTAAGCATGATCCCCCTGTGCTCAGTATCACGAGTCATTCCCTGGGATCTGGGGGATCACTAGCTACCCTCACAGATGTGAAGAACTGACTCATTGGAAAAGACCCTGATGCTGGGAAAGACTGAAAGTAGGAGAAGGGGCGACAGAGGATGAGATGGCTGGATGGCATCACCGACTCGATGGACATGAGTTTGAGTAAGCTCCGGGAGTTGGTGATGGACAGGGAGGCCTGGTGTCCATGGGGTCACAAAGAGTTGGACATGACTGCGTGACTGAACTGAACTGAGCTACCCTCATATAAGTACCAGTACATGTCTTACCTCATGTAATTTTCCACATGGCTCTATGATGCAATAGGATTGTCATTTCTACCCTAGAAGTAAAGAAACAGGTGATTAAAGACACTAGGTGTCCTGTCCAAAGTCACACAAGTAGACAGGGGGTAGCGATAGGATGTGGATGTTTGTGTGACTCACAGCCAACTCGTGTTCCCCCGACTCACACAAGCACAGTTTACTCAGGCTTGTGCACTGAGAATGCCTGGCTTCTTACCTCAGCATTTGATAACATATCGCTGTCACTTTCAGCTAGGTGTCAGAAGAGAAAGTGCAAAGCTAAGTTTCCATGGGGCACGTTGTGATATAAGTCTA
>NW_011470734.1:0-627 GCF_000754665.1 Bison bison bison
TCTTACCTCAGCATTTGATAACATATTGCTGTCACTTTCAGCTAGGTGTCAGAAGAGAAAGATGCAAAGCTAAGTTCCATGGGGCACGTTGTGATATAAGATCATTTTTTTCCCCTGGTTACTCTTTCCCTCCAGTGGGACCCCCCCTCCGGCCCCCCGCTTCTGGATGCTCATCTTTGAGGGACGGCGCTCACCTGGTGGTCAAGATGCAGATACAAGGCCCCAAGAGCCCCCTTGTGCATCACCCTCTCTCAGCTCAGCTGTCTCCAGATCATCTCCAGATCTAAGTAAGATCAGGAGCATAACCCTCCCAGCTGTTTCCCCGAGGCTCCTCTGCCCGCAGTACCTTCCTGCCCCCAGGGAAGGCCTTTCATATCTACCCACATCTTCCCTTCCCTCTTTCTCAGCAGAGAGGCTTCTGAACTGCTTTTCTGAAGATACATATTATCAGATTACCTTTCCTCATTCTAACTTCCTGATCTCAAAAACGTCAGAACGATCTCTGTTCGTTTCCAAGACAAACCATTCAATATCAGAGTAATCCAAGTCTATGCCTCAACCAGTAACCTTGAAGAAGTTGAAGGTGAATGGTTCTATGATGACCTACAAGACCTTTTAGATCTAACA
>NW_011470735.1:0-705 GCF_000754665.1 Bison bison bison
ATGGGGTCGGCAAAGAGTCCGACATGACTGAGCGACTTCACAAGCAAGCAATAGTGATTATAAAGATGTGTTTGAGCCTAGTTATAATGTTTAAAATTCACAGTTCAAATTTGCAATTACATTTGCACCAACCAAGTTCCACCAGGAAGCAACTATTTCCTCTGTTTTTTTTAGTCCAAGTATAGCATTGAATTGTGTGCTGTTACTCAAAACTTTAGTCTTGTTCAGCATTCATTGTGCTGTGACTATAGTGGAAGCACCGTGGTAAGATGCTGGGGATAAACAGACAAGATTTTCTTTTTATAAGACAAAATCCATGTCCTGCTGGCAATCCACAGACTAATGGAAGGCCTAAAGATATGGATATATAGATATAGATATTGTACAGGTAAGTAAGAAATATAGGCTTCCCTGGTGGCTCAGTGGTAAAAAATCGGCTTGCCAACTCAAGAGAGGTAGATTTGATCCCTGAATGGGAAAGGTCCCCTGGAGAAGGAAATGGCAACCCACTCCAGTATTCTTGCCTGGGAAATCTCATGGACAGAGGAGCCTGGCAGGCTACAGTCCATGCAGTCACAAAAGAGTTGAACACAAATTAGTGACTAAACAACAATAACATTTAAGAATTATAGATCAAGACCTTTAGCCCTCAGACTGATGAGGTCAGGGAAGGCTTCTTGACATTAATGAATATGAATTATCTAA
>NW_011470736.1:0-541 GCF_000754665.1 Bison bison bison
TGAAGGGATAACGATGAACAATTACACACCAACATATTGGATAACCTAGAAGAAATGGATAAATTACTGGAATCATACTACCTACCAAGACTGAATCATGGAGATACTGAAAATCTGAACAGAAGAGCAACAAATAAGGAGAATGAATCCGTAATCAAAAAACTCCCAACACATAAAATTCCAAGGCCAGATGGCTTCCCTGGTGAATTTTACCAAACATTTAAAGAATGAATGCCAATCCTTCTCAACTACCAAAAATTCAAAGAGGTGGGAACACTCCCAGACTTATTGTATGAGACCAGCATTACTCTGACACCAAAACCAGATAAGGATATTATAAGAAATTATGAACCAATATTCCTAATAAAGGTAGATGCAAAATTTCTCAACAAAACACTATCAAATTGAATTCCATAGCACACGATCAGGAGGGATTTACCCCTGGGATGCAAGGACGGTTCAAATTATACAAATCAGTAAATGTCACATTAATAGAATGAAAGATAAAATCATATGATCATCTCAACAAGTGGCAAAAAAA
>NW_011470737.1:0-641 GCF_000754665.1 Bison bison bison
ATGAATGCCAATCCTTCTCAACTACCAAAAATTCAAAGAGGTGGGAACACTCCCAGACTTATTATATGAGACCAGCATTACTCTGACACCAAAACCAGATAAGGATATTATAAGAAATTATGAACCAATATTCCTAATAAAGGTAGATGCAAAATTTCTCAACAAAACACTATCAAATTGAATTCCATAGCACACGATCAGGAGGGATTTACCCCTGGGATGCAAGGACGGTTCAAATTATACAAATCAGTAAATGTCACATTAATAGAATGAAAGATAAAATCATATGATCATCTCAACAAGTGGCAAAAAAAAGAATTTGACAAAACTCAACATCCTTTCATGATTAAAAAAAAAAAATCTCAGCAAATTAGGTTGGAAGGCACATACTTCAACATAATAAAGGCCACCTGCATACGCCCACAGCTAACATCATCCTCAATGCAGAAAAATTGAAAGCTTTTCCTCTAAGAACACAAACAAGATAAGGGTGCCCACTTTCACCACTCCTATTCAGGATTGTACTCAAGTCTCAGAGAAAGTAGGCAAGAAAAATAAAAGACATCAAAATCAGAAAGGACGAAGTTAAATTGTCTGTTTGCAGATGACATGAACTTATATACAGAAAACCTAAAGACTGC
>NW_011470738.1:0-537 GCF_000754665.1 Bison bison bison
CTGGGACGATAGGAAAAAAACAGAACAACAGATGGAAACTGAGAACTGCTAACCAAAGACCAGAGAGACCTCCTCTCTTCTCCGGTGCTCCATGGACAAAGATGGGCAAGGATGTCCCCCAGATAACCAAGATTTTATACCCCTTCAGCCTGGCAAATGGGAGAACCACAACCAGATGTACATTGATGCAATATTTCTTGCATATCTGAGTTTACTGTTTGAAATCCAGAAGCACTAAAGGGACTTAGCTACCTGTGGATATTGTGATATTTCCCAGAATCCTTTTAATGTATTCTGCTTTATTTGATTCTTCTAAAGTTTGTTCAAAGTGATTTGTTGTTTCTGCCCAAAAGGACCCTACCTAAGATATAGGCCCCACCTAGGCAGCTGTATTAATTTCTTAAGATGTCTCTTTCTTTCATCTCTGACTAGGAATATTGTAAATTATATTGTCAGATTTCATTTTTAGGGTCTTCTATATTAAATGTTTTGCTTTTTTGAAGAGTCAGTTTCTGGGATCATGTTCATTTTTTTGCC
>NW_011470739.1:0-1050 GCF_000754665.1 Bison bison bison
TGACGTGCTCTGTGTCCAATGAACGGCCAAGGCCCTTGGTTGTCAAATTGCTCACAATTGCCTACTTGTTCTTTGACGCGTTAGGGTTCTGACATGTGTGGAGGTCTTCTAGGGTCGTGTCCTTTATGTAATTGTGCAGGAAAGTATTTATGAAGGCATCCTGGGCCATGTGAACTGTGAGAAATTTCCCACCTGGGAATTTCCACCTGGTAATGGCTCATGTGAATAGAGACAGGGTCATAAAAATGTTGTATATCTCAGATGTTAGCAGTACTAAAAACCTCCGAAGAAGAGAAAGAGAATTTGGACAATTTAACTTCGTGAAAAATAGTTGGAAAAGAGTAGACAAATTGAAATGAATGCAGTTAGAACTGAATGTTGACAAGTGTTGGAGAAGTTAGGAGCTAGAAGGTGTATAATGAACCCAGACAAATTCACTTAAAGCTTTGAAGACTGAATAATAAAAGAGAGGTTTCTTTAAAGGATCAGGTCATCTCCTAAGTGCTAAGCATGACAGACGTTAAAAGGGCCACCTTTCTAGGATGTTTCAGAGGCAACAGGCCCGGACTTTTTATTGATCTCAAGATCCACTTAGTCCAGACCCCAAGTGTAATTTTGAAAATTATACAGAAATTAACTGCTTTTACAGTCATTCTGTAAAGAAAGTTTTGTAGCACTAAAAATATTTTTTGAAAAAGACATAGCCAATTACATCTGGATGTTACATTTAGATAAAATACTAATAAGTCTCATAATTATAAAGAGGGATTTTTTCCCCCTTTCATTCAGTTCAGTTTCAACCGAATTTTAGTGATTGTATTTTTCCTCTGTCTCACCTCGGGAATGGAGCATGGTGTTTCTGTAAATCATTGGTTTAAATTTGGAAGGCAATGTCAATAATCGCTAATCCAAAATTCTCATTATAAAGACAGCAAAAAAAGAGGCAGAATCCCAATCTGAGGTCTGATTGGTTTAACATTTGCTGCCCTGAGTGATCTTGAAACAGTTACTTATCATTTCTAGGCCTCAGTTTTATCATCTGTATAGGTG
>NW_011470740.1:0-508 GCF_000754665.1 Bison bison bison
AGCCAATTACATCTGGATGTTACATTTAGATAAAATACTAATAAGTCTCATAATTATAAAGAGGGATTTTTTCCCCCTTTCATTCAGTTCAGTTTCAACCGAATTTTAGTGATTGTATTTTTCCTCTGTCTCACCTCGGGAATGGAGCATGGTGTTTCTGTAAATCATTGGTTTAAATTTGGAAGGCAATGTCAATAATCGCTAATCCAAAATTCTCATTATAAAGACAGCAAAAAAGAGGCAGAATCCCAATCTGAGGTCTGAGTTGGTTTAACATTTGCTGCCCTGAGTGATCTTGAAACAGTTACTTATCATTTCTAGGCCTCAGTTTTATCATCTGTATAGGTGACATTCAATGAAACTATGAGTGAGGTAGATGGAAGAAGATAGAATTTTATTTAGGATACTGAGCTTTTGTTGAAAATGTGTTTTTAGTTTGATTTTGCCTTGTAAGTTGGTGAATGTTTCTAAGTATGTAGTTTTTCTTTTTTATGTTGTAAATTCTAAT
>NW_011470741.1:0-728 GCF_000754665.1 Bison bison bison
CTATCCACCAACTCAGTTATCCATCATCCACCAATTCAGTTATTCATCATCCATCCATCCATCCATCCATCCACCAACTCAGTTATCCATCTATCCACTAGTTCAATTATCCATCCACCCATCCATCCATCCACCAATTCAATTATCCATCCATCCATCCACCAATTCAGTTATCCATATATCCACCAATTCAATTATCCATCATCCACCCATTCACCCATCCATCCATCCATCCATCCACCAATTTAATTATCCATCATCCACCCATCCACCCCTCCAGCCATCCATCCACTAACTCAGTTATCCATCCATCCATCCACCAATTCGATTATCCATCATCCATCCATCCATCCATCCACCCATCCATCCATCTACCAATTCAATTATCCATCATCCACCCATCCATCCATCCACCAATTCAGTTATCCACCCACCCATCCATCCATCCATCCATCCATCAATTCAATTATCCATCCACCCATCCATCCATCCATCCACCAATTCAATTACCCATTCCTAAATTCATCCATCCAACCGCCAGTTCAATTATCCATCCACCCATCCACCAGTTCAATTATCCATCCATCCATTCATGCCAGCATCAATGTGTCACAATATGCATGGAATATTGTTCACCAGGGAAGCTCCCCTGAACCTCAGCATCCAATATTTATTGATACTCAAACACATACCAGCCACGTGTCTGTTCTTTGGTCTCCAGCCCCTCC
>NW_011470742.1:0-795 GCF_000754665.1 Bison bison bison
ACCCAGTAGCAGCGCTGCCCCGGTGGCCCAGGGGTCAAGAACCCACCCCCCAGGTAGGAGCCCAAGCTCCCCTCCTGGTCCAGGAACGAAGCCCCACACCACGGGCAACTAAGCCTGTGAGCTGCACCCACTGGCCCGCATGCTCGGAGGCCGTGCACCACAACTGGAGGAGCCTGCCCACCACAGTAAAGACCCAGGGCAGCCTAGAGCCGAAGAAGAAAAAGAAAAAAAATAATAACTAAAAAATTGAGAGTATAAGTTTTAAAATGTTTCACTGAGAAGCCTCCAGGCCTACACCTCCAAGGCTTCACTGGTGCATTCTGACGAACACACAAGGAAGAAGTAACAGTAACAAGGCAGAAACCCTTTCAAATAGTCTAGGATGAAGAATCTCATTTTATGAACCCACAAATAAAAATCTGAAAAGTTAGTTTAGAAAAAGACAGTGATAGATGAGTACCGTCATAAGTATAGAAACATACATCCTTAAGAAAACATCCTGTAAAGGAGTGGAACAAGATGCAAAGGGTAACGGGATCAAGCAGGCTTTATTCTCAGACTGCAAGGTTAATTTAAGTTTAAAAGTCAGGTAGTATAACAAGCAGTATTTAAAGAATGAAAGGGAAAACCATATCATCATCTCCACAGGTTCAGTAAAAGCATCTGACAAAAGTACAAATGCTTTTGTTAGAGAAAAGAAACAATCTTCTCAGTTGACATTGAATAAGCTAAACGCAGAGCTACTATATGCCCCAGGTGGATGACCCAGGTATATAGACCAGAAAAGTGAAAATA
>NW_011470743.1:0-632 GCF_000754665.1 Bison bison bison
AACTGTAAAGAATACTAAAGACAAGAAAAGTTTCATTCACTCAGTCATGTCCAATTCTTGTGACCCCATAGATTCTAACTTGCCAGGTTCCTTTGTCCAAGAAATTCCCAAGCAGGAATACTGGACTGGGTAGTCATTGCCTTCCACAGAGTTCTTCAAAAAAAACTAAAAAAAAAAAAAGAAGAAGAGAAGAAAATTGATCAAGTCATGCTAATATTTTCATACATACAGTCCAGTTCAGTTCAGTCGCTCAATCGTGTCCACCTCTTTGGGATCCCATGGATCCCAGGGCTTCCTGTCAGTCACCAACTCCCGGAGCCTAGTCAAACTCATCTTCACTGAGTACAGACATACACTCAAATAGGGCTATATACTCATTAGGAGGAAGAGAGAAAAAGTTTCCTGTCACTAAACTCAGGTAATTATGAATGGATTAAAAATGCGCTGTAGTTTTAATACATTTTAAAATACAGCAATGAGCTGTATTTTAAATTTTAATACAGTTGAGCATAGATTAGGACTAATAAGATTCTTGTGAACATTTTGGAAAATACAAAGCTGTGATGAGACTCTGTGATGTGAGCATGGAGTGTAGTGGAAAAGATCAGGCCTGGGCTTGGGATGAAAACCGC
>NW_011470744.1:0-527 GCF_000754665.1 Bison bison bison
GTGACATGACAATTGCCAGCACACACAAGTCAGGAGTACAGTAGCTGTGAGAAACAGCCCCTGGTTAGGGGATACAGACCACCTCAGATGCAGAACACCACAGGGAACATGGAGCCATGAGCTTGTCTGATGGTATGGCAGGACCTGAGCACATCACTGCTGGCTGGGCATGTGGAAGTACCCAGCATCCTTGGAAACTCAGTTCCAGTGTGCTTCTTCCAACCAAGACTAGGACTGTTGTTATTGGATATTCTGGACCAGCATGTGGCCTGAATGGCTCCTTGACCTAAAGCACCCTCAATTCCATCATGATCAGCAACCAAGATAAAGACTTTCTTAGCTACAAGATCGACTTGAAGGTCGTTGAGGGAGACTGATTATGGGTGGGTATGGGACCTGGTGGGGAGTGGGAGGATCGTGTTAGCCATTTTCCTGCACTGTGAGACTTTGGAGAGGCGTCATGGAAGTTTTTAATGCTTGCCTGGGAGGCAACCTGAGGCACCTAGAAGCTTGCACTTTCATCCTTG
>NW_011470745.1:0-761 GCF_000754665.1 Bison bison bison
CAAAGATACACACTGAGATGAATTCATATCCTGGAGACATGAATAGAAAATAGATTGGCCTCATTCATTAAAGTCAACAAGTATATTCATATAATATTAATAGAAATAGTATAAGAAAGTATCTGTCAAATGGGCACTTCTGAGTGACCATGATTTGACTGTCATTCTGTGGAGTAAAGCTTGATCTTCCCAAGAGAGTGGTAGTCTAGCTCATAACTCACATAATCATCATCCAAGTGCTTCTCCTCAGAACAATCACCAGGCATGCAGCAGACGTGCCTGTCACACAACATGTTAAAAAGACTACAACGGAGAATATTTTTAAATGTGTACTCCAAAGTTAAGATTTCATAAATTTCCTCATCTTGCTGTTTCACGAAGGATCTTCTTATGTGAAACTATCCTTTTTTCCAACTTCAAGTATATGATACGTAAAAGCATGACAATGACTAGGCACTGAGGTGCCCCTGCTCAGATCCACACTGCAGCTCTGTAGTCTTGCCCAGCGCTGTATTTGCACCACCAGCAGAAGTTGTTACTGTGGTGGAAAAGACAGATAAGATCTTGATATCACTATAGGAATTATTTTTCCTCATGAATCCCTGTAGAGTGTCCTGGGGATCTGCAGGGGCCCACAGACCACACTTTGAGAACTGCTGGTTTCCTGAATTTCCCTGCATCTGCTTTGGTCCGAGTGGCTCTGTAGCTTTAAATTCGCAAGTAATTTCCTTGGTTCTTAAGATAAAATCTAACATCATTCA
>NW_011470746.1:0-640 GCF_000754665.1 Bison bison bison
ACCATAGATTGGGTGGTTTAAACAACTGACATTCTTTTCTCACAGTTCTGAAGGCTGGGAAGTCCAAGATCAAGAAGCCTGCAGATCTGATGTCTAGTGAAAGCCTGCTTCAGGATTCTTGCCATATCCACACATGGCAGAGAGAGAGAGCAAAGCCAAGCTCTCCTGTCTGTTCATATGAGAAAACCAATACTGCTGATAAGGGCTCCACCCTCATGACCTAATTACCTGCCAAAGTAATTACCTCCCACCTCCTAATGCCATCACATCGGGAGGTAACATATGGATGTTGGGGGGGACACATATAATAAAGCTACTCTGATAATTTATCTGGAAGCTGAATAAACCCTTAAGTGAATAATAGTGAGTACTAGCATTTTTAGAGTTGTTTACTAATCTCTTGCATCCATGATCTAGTTTCATCCAGCTTACCCTACCTGTGACAGTTAGGTACCATTATCTTAATGTTATAAAGAAATTAAGGCTCAAAGAGTTGGAGTGATTGCCCAAAGTCACAAAGTTAATTAGTGAGAGAGCTGGGATTTACATCCAGATGTTTCATAGTAAGTTCCTTCTGCTGTTCCATATATTCTTTCTCCAGTATTAGGCACTCAATGATAAAAAACAAATATAGTAGTAT
>NW_011470747.1:0-515 GCF_000754665.1 Bison bison bison
TGAGTGTGAAACATGAATTTCTAATCACAGATGTCATAGAAGATACCTTGAATACTATAGAAATGTGTAATTTACAGATTTTCACTATGTTAATGCCCACATGTGCAAAAATTAATCATGTTCTTTTTTTTGTTTCCTAATAGTGACCACCAAAATATGGTACCAGGCAACAAAACACAAATTTCAGAATTTATTCTTCTGGGATTTTCAGAGGAACCAGCACTGCAGCCCCTCCTATTTGGGCTTTTCCTCTCCTTGTACCTGATCACTGTGGTTGGAAATCTGCTCATCATCCCGGCCATCATCTCAGACTCCCACCTCCACACCCCCATGTACTTCCTCCTCTCCAACCTGTTCTTTGTGGACATCTGTTTCATCTCCACCACCATCCCCAAAATGCTGGTGAATATACAAACACAAAGCAAAGTCATTTCCTATGAAGACTGCTTCACTCAGGTATATTTTTTCATACTATTGTACAGTTGGATGACTTCCTCCTGACCGTCATGTCCTAT
>NW_011470748.1:0-585 GCF_000754665.1 Bison bison bison
GGGCTCGTGGTGCGTGTGTCAGTTCGTGACATTGAGAAGGAGGGGAATGGCTTAAATGAGTGCACGTGGGTGACAGTGGTGTTTTTTTCCACTAGATTTTCAGATTTGAGATTCTGGAAAAATTTTTAAATGAAATACCGTTGACTTGTAACATATTAGTTTCAGGCATACAACATATGATTCAATGTTTTTATAGGTTATACTCCATTTAAAGTTATTACGAAATAATTGCTACATTCCCTGTGCTATCCAGTATATCCTTCTTGCTTATTTCATACACAGTAGTCTGTGTCTCTAGTCCACACCCCTCATCTGCCCAACCCCCCGGTAACCATTAGTTATTTTTCCGTATCAAGGACTCTGTTTCTGTTTTTCATATATGTTCCTTTGTATTATTTTCCAGATTCAGTATGTACCAATGCTATCATGAAGCGTTTATGTTTCTCCGAGTTATTTCAGTAAGCGTAATACTCTCTAGGTTCATGTGTGCTGTTGCAAATGGCAGAGTTTCCTTCTTTTTTTATGGTCTGAGTAATATTCCATTCTATGTATATGTGGATACACACACACACACACACACACACA
>NW_011470749.1:0-513 GCF_000754665.1 Bison bison bison
GGAACTGTCTTGCTTTTTGATGATCCATCAATGTTGTCAATGTGATCTATGGTTCCTCTGCATTTTCTAAAACCAACTTGAACATCTGTAAGTTCAAAGTTCACATATTGCTGAAACCTGCCTTAGAGAATTTTGAGCTTTACTTTACTAGTGTGTGAGATCAGTGCAATTGTGTGGTAGTTTGAGCATTCTTTGGCATTTCCTTTTCCAATCCTGTGGCCACTGCTGAGTTTTTCAAATATGCTGGCATATTGAGTGCAGCACTTTCACAGCATCATCTTTCAGGATTTGAAATAGCTCCACTGGAATTCCATCACCTCCACTAGCTTTGTTCATAGTGATGCTTCCTAAAGCCCACTTGACTTCACATTCCAGGATGTCTGGCTCTAGATAAGTGATCACACCATCATAATTAACTGGGTGGTGAAGATACTTTTTTGTATACTTCTTTGTGTATTCTGCCACATCTTGTTAATATCTTTTGCTTCTGTCAGGTCCATACCATTTGTGTCC
>NW_011470750.1:0-510 GCF_000754665.1 Bison bison bison
AAGAGTTGGATACAGCTGAAGAGATCTAGCATGCACACACATATGTATAACTGAATCACTTTGCTGTCCAGTAGAAGTTAATAAAACATTGTAAATCAACTGTGTGTGCATGCTTAGCCACTTAAGTTGTGTCCGACTCTGCAACCCCATGGACTGTAGCTGGCCAGGCTCCCCCGTCCATGGGATTTCCCAGACAAGAATACTGGAATGAGTTGCCATTTCCTTCTTCAGGGGATCTTCCCAGCCCAGGGATTGAACCTGCATCTTCTGCATTGGCAGGCAGATTCTTTACCCCTGAGCCACCATGGAAGCCCCCCAAATCAACTCCAAAAACAAATTTTTTAATTAGAAAAATTAAAGAGAGATTTTGTGCACATCTGGAATGAAGGAAGCAACTGAAAAGGAATACGTTACGAGTTATGTTTGGTTGTAACTATAACTAAGTGAAGAATTCAGTAAAGAGAGTTTGAAGGGAAATGTGGAAAAAGGGATGTTTCATTTAAAAGAAGG
>NW_011470751.1:0-597 GCF_000754665.1 Bison bison bison
GCTATAAACTTTCCTCTTAGAACTGCTTTTGCCACATCCCATAAGCTTGGATCATTATACTTTTATTTTCATTTGTCTCTAGGTACTTTTTATTTCCTCTTTCTTTGACTCATTGGTTGTTTAATCGTATTGTTTAGCCTTCACATGTTTGTGTGGTTTTTTTTTCTTGTAGTTTAATCTTGTGGTTGGAAAAGTTGCTTGGTGGGATTTCAATTTTCTTAAATTTACTGACACTAGCTTTGTGCTCAGCATGTGGTCAATTCTGGAGAATGTTCTATGTGCATTTGAGAAGTATGTGCATTCTGCTGCTTTTGGACAGAATGCTTTATAAATATCAATTAGTCTATCTAGTCTAACCTTGATAGAATTTCTTAGGCAGGTGGATAAGGAGTCCACAGGCCCAGTCATGTAGTCATACATATCCTAGAATTTATGGCTGTTTCGAATTTACGGCCATTCACCCACATCAGAAATAGGAGCTAGGGAGCTGGTTAATTTGTAACATTGGAGCCATAGGAAAAAGTTACTGGATGTTATCAGATGACCGGCCTTTGTCACAAGATCTAAGGGAGACAAACTGACCTAATGAATCTTATG
>NW_011470752.1:0-520 GCF_000754665.1 Bison bison bison
CTCACTGGTAGATTAGATATAGCTGAAGAACGAATCACTGACCTGGAACACAGAGATATGAAAAAGTACCCAGAACATGCCATGTACAGAAAAGAAGCTGCAAGAAATGAAAGAGAGGTTAAGAAAAGCAGGAAAAGTGAAAAGATCTAATATCATACATCCAACTGAAAAGGCCACAGAGGGGAGAGGCAATATTTTACAAAGAATATCTGAAAGATTTTCATAGGACACAAATCTATATACTCAGCAGGCATAATATTTCTAAGTATGGTAAGTAAAAAGAAAATGGCACCTCTGCCCTGTGACTCAACAATTCCATTCTTAGGAACACCAGCACCGAGAACAAAAAATGGGGTTCCCCAGAGCCCCCCCCCAGGGGTTACCACTATCCCGACTTGGAATAGTGACCCTGGGGACGTGTTCTGGGTGTGGTGACACAGATGTGTCCAATTCATCAATTCTTCCAACTGTATACACGTGTGTATTTTTTTGTGGTGTGCATATAACACTTCAATAAAAA
>NW_011470753.1:0-506 GCF_000754665.1 Bison bison bison
GAAGGGAAGAGAATAGATGGGAAAAAGCCATGAGAGTCTCTCTAGGGTCTGTCTCCACAGAAATAATTAAATATGTTTTCCCAAAATTTTTAAAGCTGGCGTTATTAGTGTAAAGACCAAACAGCAGCACTAAGGTACTCTGTGAAGAAAGCTGAGTGCTGAAGAATAGATGCTTTTGAACTGTGGTGTTGGAAAAGACTCTTGAGAGTCCCTTGGACTACAAGGAGATCCAACCAGTCCATTCTGAAGGAGACCAGTCCTGGGTGTTCATTGGAAGGACTGATGCTAAAGCTGAAACTCCAATACTTTGGCAACCTCATGCGAAGAGTTGACTCACTGGAAAAGACCCTGATGCTGGGAGGGATTGGGGGCAGGAGGAGAAGGGGACGACAGAGGATGAGATGGCTGCATGGCATCAACAACTCGATGGACATGAGTTTGCGTGAACTCCGGGAGTTGGTAATGGACAGGGAGGCCTGGCATGCTGTGATTCATGGGGTCACAAA
>NW_011470754.1:0-500 GCF_000754665.1 Bison bison bison
TTGGAAGAAAAGCTATGATAAACCTAGACAGCATTTTAAAAAGCAGAGACATTACTTTGCCAACAAAGTTTCATCTAGTCAAAGCTATAGTTTTTCCAGTAGTCATGTACAGATGTGAGAGATGGACCATAAAGAAAGCTGAGAAGCAAAGAATTCATGCTTTTGAACTGTGGATTTGGAGAAGACTCTTGAGAGTCCCTGGGACTATAAGGACATTATATAATCCTGAATATTTATTGGAAGGACTGATGTTGAAGTTTAAATTCCAATAATTTGGCCCACCTGATGCAGAGAGACCTGGCTCATTAGAAAAGACTCTGATGCTTGGAGGGACTAAAGGCATGAGGAGAAGGGGACAACAGAGAATGAGATTTTGTGATGGCATTACAGACTCAATTGACATGAGTTGAGGATGCTCCAGGAGATGGTGAAGGACAGGGAATTCTCCCATGCTGTAGTCCATAGGTTCACAAAGAATCAGACATGACTGAGCAACTGAA
>NW_011470755.1:0-1107 GCF_000754665.1 Bison bison bison
CACAGTCAATTTCTCAAGCTTCCATAAGCCTCTTATCCTTACCCATCAGAGGGCAGACAGAATGAAAACCACAGTCACAGAAAACTAACCAAACTGATAACATGGACCACGGCCTTGACTAACTCAATAAAACTATGAGCTATTCTGTGTAGGGCCACCCAAGACAGATGGGTCATGGTAGAGAGTTATGACAAAACATGGTCCTCTGGAGAAAGGAATGGGAAACCACTTCAGTATTCTTACCTTGAGAACTCCACAAACAGTGTGAAAAGGCAAAAAGACAGGACATTGAAAGATGAACTCTCCTGGTCAGTAGGTGCCCAATATGCTACTGGAAATCAGTGGAGAAATAAAACCAGAAAGAATGAAGAGACAGAGCCAAAGTAAAAACAATACCCAGTTGTGGATGTGACTGGTAATGGAAGTAAAGTCTGATGCTATAAGAGAGATATTGCATAGGAACCTGGAATATTAGGTCCATGAATCAAGGCAAATCGGAAGTGGTCAGAAAGGAGATGGCAAGAGTAAACATTGACATTTTAGGAATCAGTGAGCTAAAATGGACTGGAATGGGTGAATTTAACTCAGATGAAGATTGTATCTACTACTATGGGCAAGAATCCCTTAGAAGAAATGGAGTAGCCCTCAGAGTCAACAAAAGAGTCCAAGATGCAGTACTTGGGTGCAATCTCAAAAAGAACAGAATGTAACAAAACAAAAATACAAACCCAATCATCAGCAGACAGGATTACCACCTCACTCAGCCTTGCTCATCAGAGGAAAAACAAACAAACAGAAACTCAGCACAAATATCACCTTTTACAAAGCTTACACAAACCACTGGACTAACCTTTGGAGGGCACAAACCAAAAGGAAAAAAGAATTCAACCTTGAAGCCTGGGAAAAGGAGACATCAAACACAATAAGTTAAAAAAAAATAATGAAGGGCAGAGAAATATGACACAAGTGAAGGAACAAAGTAGAAACACATAAGTCCAAATAAATGAAGGGGAAATAAGGAAACTAACCTGAAAAAGAATTCAGAATAATGACAGGTAAGGATGAATAAAAAACTTAGATAACAAAATAGAGAAAATGCAAGAGTCA
>NW_011470756.1:0-795 GCF_000754665.1 Bison bison bison
GATGGTGTATGGTCCAGCGTAAGACTTGGATTTGTAACAACAGCTGTAGGTCCTGTTAGGAACATTTGAAATTGAAACATGATAGACCATCTTATTTAGTAACTTTGGCATATTTATTGATCACTTTGTTTAAAAATTCTTTCAACCCTAATTTTTTTGGATTAAAAAATCCTTTTGTTCTCTTGAATCATTCTTTTCCAGTTAGTGATTTGGGGCCTGAACTGATGTAGATTGGTAATGGATGGCTATATTTGTGTCAATGGGTTATTTTCATTTGTTTAAAATACTAAAAAATTCGCAGAGCGATTTGTGAATAAAAGTCATTTATGTGACAAGAACTATGATTTTGTAATTTTAAAAGACTTTAGTTGAAGTAAAATTATTGTATTTATTAATAGACTAAATTAGAAAATTTGACCCAAACTGAACTGCCTAACTTTAGTTTTTGCTTAATATATTGTCTCTATCTATAACTAGACTTTGTCTCATAGGCATGAACACACACACACATCATATACACATACCTGCACATGCACACAAGACACATACACACCCCCATACACACCCCACACATCTGTAGTTTTCCCCTAAACCTTAGCAGACAGTTTTCACACACTCTGTGAACTGTACTTTTTGTATCACGTTAAGTATGGCTTAACACCAAACACTATTTTTTTGTTTGTATTTTAAATGTAATATACTGTTAGTTTTATTTTATAGATTTGGATAAATACTTCAGATATTATATTGATTGGTCTTTGAGACTGTCAGGTAACAACTACACTTAAATTTATA
>NW_011470757.1:0-785 GCF_000754665.1 Bison bison bison
AGAGTGATGAAGATAGGCAGTCTGAGACAGAGACCGAGGAAGACAAAGACAGAGGTAGATAGAAATTAGACAGGGATGCAGACAGACATCATGGAGACAGAGATAGGGGATGACAGAGAGAGCGGCAGACATACAGAGAGGGAAAAACAGAGACAGGGATAAATCCTCATCATTGTCAAGGACCACGTGGTATCCCATAGGGGTACATCTCCTTTAGTGTGGCGTTTACTTTGCTGTTATTTAGCTTGATGGTTTCCTGTAGCATTACCATGACTGTTCGTCGCCCTGCCTCCCCATCTCCCCATGCCTTTACAAAGAGGCTAACAAAATGAGTATCAACATGGGAAAAGGTTTCTTCCTCATCCTGAGCAGTCAAAAAGAAAAGAAAAAAAAAGAGAGAAAAAATAGAGACAGGTATTGGATAAATTGCCCAAACTGGCAAATGGCAACAGTCAGGGTTTGTGAGAGTTTAAATGTTTAAATGAGTGTATTTCAGCTGTCACTGTTTGTACATTATTGAACATCTTTCTATTGTAAGCGGCAACAAGCAATTTAAGGATTTAAAGCTCGTTGGGTAGGAAAACAAAAGCAGATCTTTCAGTCAAGGTACACTTGTAGCTAAGTAGTCTCTGAATTTCCCAACTGAGGATACCTCTGTTTAGATGAAATGGCATCTTGGCATTCAGCTCAAGAAAAAGTGATTTCAAATTGCTTAGAGAGTTTATATAAAGAAAGTGAAATTCTTACCGAAAAAAAAAAATAACAATAATTTTACGTTTCAACTG
>NW_011470758.1:0-626 GCF_000754665.1 Bison bison bison
AAGAACATTAAAAATTGCTACACAGTTACTATAATTTCTTAATAAATACACAATATCAAAAGAGGTAAAGTTTGACATTAAAAGTGTAAATGGGTGAGAAGTAAAAGGGTAGAGTTTTTGCATGTCAGTGAAATTAAGTTGTACTCAGTATAAAATAGACTGATAACATCTACAAGAGGTTTTATGTAAGCCTTGAGGTAACCATAAAGCACAAACTTTTACAAAATGATTTGTAGATTCACAAAAGATAAAGAGAAGAAAATCAGAGCATAGCACCACAGAAAATAACCAATTCACAAAGGGAGGCAGCGAGAAAAAAAGGAACTGCAAAACAGCCAGAAAGCAATCAATAAGATGGTATCAGTAAGTCCTTACATATCAATAATTATCCTAAAGGTAAACATATAGAATTCTTCAGTCAAAACGTACTGGATGGATTTTAAAAATTCAACTATAAGCTGCCTGCAAGATACTCACTTTCAGCTATAAGTTCACTCATAGGCTTAAAGTAAAGGGGTGGAGAAAAAATAGTCCATGCAGGTAGAAAACAAGAGAGTGAAGGTAGCTTTACTTGTATCTGAGAAAATAGACTTTAAGCTGAAAACAGTAATAGATAAAAAGGTTAT
>NW_011470759.1:0-587 GCF_000754665.1 Bison bison bison
AATATTAAACTAATATATAAAATAGAGTGAAACATTCTTTTGTAGTTTGTAAGTCAACGCCATCTCATAAATGATATTATATTTATCATATTAAATTTTATTTTTTATGATATACTTTCCAGTTTATTTATTTATTCTTTAAATTTATTTACTTTAATTGGAGGCTAATTAACTTTCCAATATTGTAGTGATTTTGTCATACATTGACATGAATCAGCCATAGGTTTACGTGTGTTCCCCATCCTGAACCCCTCCTCCCACTTCCCTCCCCATCCCATCCCTCTGGGTCATCCCAGTGCACCAGCCCTGAACACCCTGTCTCATGCATAGACCTGGACTGGTGGTCTATTTCGCATACGATAATATACATGTTGCAATGCTATTCTCTCAGATCATCCCACTCTCACCTTCTCCCACAGAGTCCAAAAGACTGTTCTATACATCTGTGTCTGTTTTGCTGTCTCGCATATAGGGTTATTATTACCATCTTTCTAAATTCCATATGTATGCATTAGTATACTGTATTGGTGTTTTTCTATTCTGGTTGTACTTCACTCTGTATAATAGGCTCCAGTTTCATCCACCTC
>NW_011470760.1:0-672 GCF_000754665.1 Bison bison bison
TTTTGGCCAGCTCTCACGCTCTCATCTTTGATCAGTCACTGATATTGGGACTGGTTTGGGGTCATCACTGGGGAAAATTGTGAAGTAACCCAAGCGTTTGTTTGGTATGCCCCAGATTGCTTTGGCATGTACTTCCTGTCTCTGGCACTCTTTCTTTTTCTTTTCCAGGTCCTCCTATCAACTTTTCCTTTCCAATCATATCAATCATTTACATATTCGTAGGACTTTAACTGGGAGAAAGCAATGGCACCCCACTCCAGTACTCTTGCCTGGAAAATCCCATGGGCAGGGAAGCCTGGTAGGCTGCAGTCCATGGGGTCACTAAGAGTCAGACACAACTGAGCGACTTCACTTTCTCTTTTCACCTTCATGCATTGGAGAAGGAAATGGCAACCCACTCCAGTGTTCTTGCCTGGAGAATCCCAGGGATGGGGAAGCCTGGTGGGCTGCCGTCTATGGGGTCACACAGAGTTGGACACGACTGAAGTGAGCAGCAGCAGCAGGACTTTAACTGGGGCTTCCCAGGTGGTGCTAGTGGTAAAGAATCCACCTGCCAATGCAGGAGACCCAAAAGACACAAGTTCAAGCCCTGGGTCAGGAAGATCCCTTGGAATAGGAAATGGCACCTCATCCCAGTATTCTTGCCTGGAAAATTCCATGGACAGAGGAGCC
>NW_011470761.1:0-560 GCF_000754665.1 Bison bison bison
AAGGAATGATGCTAAGGCTGAAACTCCAGTACTTTGGCCACCTCATGCGAAGAGTTGACTCACTGGAAAAGACTCTGATGCTGGGAGGGGATTGGGGGGCAGGAGGAGAAGGGGACTATAGAGGATGAGATGGCTGGATGGCATCACTGACTCGATGGACATGAGTCTGGGTGAACTCCAGGAGTTGGTGATGGACAGGGAGGCCTGGCGTGCTGCAATTCATGGGGTCGCAAGGAGTTGGACACAACTGAGTGACTGATCAAATCTTATCTGTGGCATGTGGGGTCATAGGTCCCTGCCCAGGGATCGAAGCCATGCCCCCTGGCTTGGAGTGAGGAGTCTTAAGTACTGGATCACCAGGAAGGCCCGAAGCATTATTTTTCACACCACTATAAAATATATATTTATATACATATGAATGTGTGTATGTGCTGTTGCTTCAGTCATGTTTGACTCTTCCAACTCTATGGACTGTAGCTCAGCAGTCTCCTCTGTCCACAGGATTCTTCAAGCAGGAGTACTGGAGTGGGTTGTCATGCCCTCCTCCGGGGGTCTTCCTG
>NW_011470762.1:0-807 GCF_000754665.1 Bison bison bison
CAACTCTATGGACTGTAGCTCAGCAGTCTCCTCTGTCCACAGGATTCTTCAAGCAGGAATACTGGAGTGGGTTGTCATGCCCTCCTCCAGGGGGTCTTCCTGACCCAGAGATTGAACCTGTGTCTCTTAAGTCTTCTGCATTGGCAGGAGGGTCCTTTACTGCTAGAGCCACCATTTAGCCAAGCAAACTATGGTATGCTACTGATGAAATGTGATCTGGTATCAGAAGTGGTCAAATGTAAACTTTAGAATGGTCGTAAATGTCAGTGAAACCTGTTAATGGCATGGAAGCTATCAAAAAATGTATTATATGGAGAGAAATTGTGTTACGTATCTTTTGTTTCAATGACTACAACTGGTCCTGACATCATCCAGCTACATACTGGCTGACACTCTCCCTTGTGTCATAGTTTTAAGTCATTAAGATTTGGATTTCATGAAATGCTAGGGAAAACTGCTTCTCAGCCTTTTGGCTAAGATCAAGTGTAAGTACCTGGGGATCCAGGAATTAGTGGGTCGAGCCTGTGATACAGATAAATGATTGTATTATTAACAGTTACTGTTTATTTTTGTAGCAGACATATAACGCTGACAGATGCCACATGTTGTTCTAGAAACAAAAATATAGCAACCCAATAGCTCTGGAGTTGAATATGGCATGTGAGTGGGAGAAGGCTGTAATTTCTGACATCATGGTCGGGCAAGCTTGGCAGACAAACTGTGGACCGTGACAGATCAGGAGCTGGGTGATGGTACTTGAGACAGCATCCTAGGCAGGGAGAGCAGCAGAAGTCCTGAGAAGGCCCC
>NW_011470763.1:0-530 GCF_000754665.1 Bison bison bison
CACCTATGTTTGCCCTGGGTCCCATGACCACTGAGCCCATCTTACAATGATGGGCACAATCTGGACCTCTGGAGCTCTAGTACCTCCAGGGATAAACGGAGATGCAGGGACCCCCTTGTTCCATGACTCAGGATCTCATGGTTGAGTGATAAGTACAGGTCAGGGGTCCAGAGCAGACACACTGGAACCACCCCAAGGTTTTCAGTTTATCCTTTTCCACTTAGGAAGTCAGTAGCTTGGTCCATTTTTTCTCAGCACCATCTCCATTCCAGCAAAATGAATATTAACCAAACGAGGAATAATTGAGTTGAGGAAAGAATTAAGTAATCTATAGCTAGTGCACAGTGTGATCAGAAGTGTTTAGAAAGTTCACAGTTGACTTGTGCTGTATAAGAGGGAGACATCTCCTGAGGAAACACACACAGACAGCTTGAGAATCACACTGCATGGGCTCACACATGGGACACTAACCCACGCATCTAAATGATGTAGTTGTTTCCAGGTACCATAGACCACAGACATTTTCTTTC
>NW_011470764.1:0-535 GCF_000754665.1 Bison bison bison
CAAAAAGATATGATACCAGAAAATGAGCCCCTAAGGTCAGAAAGTGTCCAATATGCTACTGTGGAAAAGACAAAGAGCAATAACTAATAGCTCCAGAAAGAATGAAGCATCTGGGCCAAAGCGGAAACAATGCTCAGTGATGGATGTGTCTGGTGGTGAAAGTAAAGTCCATTGCTGTAAAGAACAATATTGCAAAGGAATCTGGAAAGTTAGGTCCATTAAGAAAATAGTTTTGGGATATTCAATGCTTTATGCTCTCTTTGATTGACTTATTTGGCCCACTAACCTCTCTAGCTAGACGCTGCTTATAATTGTGGATAAAAAAAATAATAATTCAAAGAGAGTTATAGAAAACAAACAACACATCTAACCAAGTGCTTTCAGACACCCTGTAAATACATTCTTAAGGATTATTTTAGTTGAAGTTTTAATTATTATTCATATGAGCAAAAATTAGCCATGGTTCACTAAGCTTTAGTAATGAGAGAAACTAACACTTAGTATTTAGAGACCTATTTAGTCTGTCACAGTAGCT
>NW_011470765.1:0-738 GCF_000754665.1 Bison bison bison
AAGAATACTGGAGTGGGTTGCCATTCCCTTCTTGGGGATCTTCCTGACCCAGGGATTGAACCCGTGTCTCCTGCATTGGTAGGCAAGTTCTTTGCCACTGAGCCACCAGCGAAGCCAAGTAATGAATTATCCACTAGCCAACTGATTTTCACTGTTAATACCAAGGTAAATTACATCACAATCAATCCCACAACTTCTAATGAAATTCTGTGCCAGGAAGAACTTCTGCAAGGCCACTATAAATGCAGATCAAGGGTGTCAAGGGTGGAGTGGCAACATGAGAAATCCACCAGGCTAAGGGGCTTCACCCTGGGGCACTGCCAATCAAGGGCACTGGGCCTATTTTAGACAAGAATTAAATCATTGCTCACTGCAGAACAAAATTACACCTTATTATCGGGTTGGCCAAAAAGTTCTTTCAGACTTTTTGTAACATCTTATGAAAAACTCAAACTTTTTGGGTAACCAAAAAACTCTAAAGATGGTAAAGAAATTAAATAAAATTGATATACGTCAAGAAATCCTCAGTGCTGGTGAACTTTGGGACAATGCAGACAAATGAAGACTTTCTCAGCAAAACTGAAGCATATTTATGGTTCTACTCTACCACTGTCACCTAAGATGGGAAGAGGATTCAGCAAATTTGGCAGCAGTCCTTCAGCTGTGCCCTTAATACCCCTCTTGGAGTCTGCTACGGTGTGACGTTATTCACAGAGCTCAAAGAGGTCATGGAGATGG
>NW_011470766.1:0-652 GCF_000754665.1 Bison bison bison
GAGGAACCAGAGATCAAATTGCCAACATCTGTCAGATCATCAAAAACCAAGACAGTTCCAGAAAACATCTACTTCTTCTTTATTGACTATGCCAAAGCCTTTGACTGTGTGGATCATAACAAATTGTGGAAAATTCTTCAAAAGATGGGAAAACCAGACCACCTTACCTGCCTCCTGAGAAATCTGTATGCAGTCCAAGAAGCAACAGTTAGAACCAGACATGGAACAACGGACTGGCTCCAAATTAGGAAAGGAGTACATCAAGGTTGTATATTGTCACCCTGTTTATTTAACTTAAATGCAGAGTACATCATGAAAAACGCTGGGCTGGATGAAGCACAAGCTGGAATCAAGATTGCCAGGAGAAATATCAATAATCTCAGATATGCAGATGACACCACCCTTATGGCAGAAAGTGAAGAAGAACTAAAGAGCCTCTTGATGAAAGTGAAAGAGGAGAGTGAAAAAAATTGGCTTAAAGCTCAACATTCAGAAAACTAAGATCATGGCATCCGGTCCCATCACTTCATGGCAAATAGATGGGGAAACAGTGGCTCACTTTATTTTGGGGGGCTCCGAAAATCACTGCAGATGGTGCCTGCAGCCGTGAAATTAAAGATGCTTGCTCCTTGGAAGAAAAGCTATGACAAAC
>NW_011470767.1:0-520 GCF_000754665.1 Bison bison bison
GTCTCTTTTTTTGTCTTTAATATTTTTCCTACCTCCTTTCGAAGAGTTGGGTTGCTTTTCTGGGTGCCTGATGTCCTCTGCCGGCATTCAGAAGTTGTTTTGTGGAATTTACTCGACGTTTAAATGCTCTTTTGATGAATTTGTGGGGGAGAAAGTGTTCTCCCCATCCTACTCCTCCGCCATCTTGGCTCCTCCTCTCTAGGATTGTTTTCTTAATTTCACTGATATGTGATTTAGAACATAGAAATGCAACAGATTTTCATTAATTTTATCTTCTGTTACTTTTCTGAATTCATTGATGAGTGCTATATAGGTTTTGGTGGCATCTTTAGAATTTTCTATGTAGACTATTATATCATCTGCAAACAATAATAGTTTTACATCTTCCTTTCCAATTTGGAATCCTTTTATTTCTTTATCTTACTGATTGCTATTGCTAGAAGCTCTAATAGTATGTTGAATAAAAGTGGCAAGAATAGGCATCCTTGTCTTATTCCTAATCTTAGAGGCAATACTTTCA
>NW_011470768.1:0-508 GCF_000754665.1 Bison bison bison
CAACAAAAGAAACCATCACAATGGGAAGGCTATGCACCATATCAAAGTGCACCATACCACTTGCCTCAGCTAGAAAAAGACCCTTGAACATCCATGAATACCTGGGCCCGCCAAAATAAATAAAATTTAAAAAATAATAAAATAAATAAGTTCCTTAAAAAAGTGAGTTTGTTTAACATAGAAGTGTAGTTACATATATGCAGCAACAAGCGAATGTACTTTGAATGTTGAAAGCACAAAAATACTTATTTTTTTAAAACATGATAGAACAATACTGATTAGAACAAATTTACCACAAAATAAAAATATTCTATGCAATAGTTCACCAAGATGAGATGTAAGGGTATCCCAACCATCAGAGTTCAAATTTGTGGTATGAATGCCTAAAAGCCTATGAAACATAATGTTGCTTATATAATTCGAGCATACATAGATCTACTTAAGCTGTTAGCTCTCTCTTCTGTGTCTTTATATTTCCTTCTGAAGCAATTTGGATTTTCTAAAAGAA
>NW_011470769.1:0-549 GCF_000754665.1 Bison bison bison
TACTTTGAATGTTGAAAGCACAAAAATACTTATTTTTCAAAACATGATAGAACAATACTGATTAGAACATATTTACCACAAAATAAAAATATTCTATGCAATAGTTCACCAAGATGAGATGTAAGGGTATCCCAACCATCAGAGTTCAAATTTGTGGTATGAATGCCTAAAAGCCTATGAAACATAATGTTGCTTACATAATTCGAGCATACATAGATCTACTTAAGCTGTTAGCTCTCTCTTCTGTGTCTTTATATTTCCTTCTGAAGAAATTTGGATTTTCTAAAAGAATGTGTAGATTTGTTTTCTTTGTTTTAGTTTCTGAGGAGACTTCTCATTCTGCCCACACACTAGGAAACTTTTCATATATTTTCCATTACTATAGTTCAAGTTTTGTGTACCCTAAACTTGCATACCATTAACCCTGTACTGTATTTCTTTCAGCAGGCTTTAGTCATGTTCTTCAAGTTGTTTTTGCCATTCTTTAATTTGGATATAATGCTCACTGATTTTAATAGAAAATTAACAGTTTTCTACTGTGCTTTTATT
>NW_011470770.1:0-548 GCF_000754665.1 Bison bison bison
ACTCAGAGTCACGTCCATCAAGTTGATGATGCCATCCAGCCATCTCATCCTCTGTTGTCTCCTTCTCCTCCTGCCCCCAATCTCTCCCAGCATCAGGGTTTTTTCCAATGAGTCCACTCTTTGCATGAGGTGGCCAAAGTACTGGAGTTTCAGCTTTAGCATCAGTCCTTCCAAAGAACACCCAGGACTGATCCCCTTTAGAATGGACTGGTTGGATCTCCTTGCAGTCCAAGGGACTCTCAAGAGTCTTCTCCAGCACCACGGTTCAAAAGCAATTACAAAAAAAAAAAAATCCCCTTCTCTTTTAAATGGTTCTTGTATAATGAGTTTAAGTCTTAGAGGCTCCCCTTTTATTTTACACTGGGCCATTTCAACTGTTTTAACTGTGTGCTTTAAAAGCTGTCCACAGACAAACATCAAATATGGAGTCAGACTCCTTGTTACAAGTCTCTTTTCATGAAATGTAGTGTACACGTGCAGCTGAGCAGCTCTATCAGCTTAATTCCTGCCAGTAAAATTTTTGGATAATGGCTTTCTTTCATTTTGTA
>NW_011470771.1:0-516 GCF_000754665.1 Bison bison bison
CATAAATGACAATGTCACATAGGATCATGCCGTAATACTTTCACCACTCTGTACTTGATTTTAATTGGAGGGTAATTGATTTACAGAGTTGTATTGGTTTCTGCCATACAACAACATGAATTAGCCATAAGGATACATATATCACCACTCTATAATGTTTTTATTTTTAACTGTACTAGCTTAAAGTAGGTGGAAAATGTGGTTGAAACAAGAGTCTTGATAAGAAACTTATTAAGTGGCTGTTGCCACAGTCTTGACAAACTCAGAAAACTCTAACTCTAGAGTCAACTGCAGATGGTGACTGCAGCCATGAAATTAAAAGACGCTTACTCCTTGGAAGAAAAGTTATGAGCAACCTAGATAGCATATTCAAAAGCAGAGACATTACTTTGCCAACAAAGGTTTGTCTAGTCAAAGGCTATGGTTTTTCCTGTGGTCATGTATGGATGTTGAGAGTTGGACTGTGAAGAAAGCTGAGTGCCGAAGAATTGATGCTTTTGAACTGTGGTGTTGGAG
>NW_011470772.1:0-697 GCF_000754665.1 Bison bison bison
TCTTTAGGGAGCATTATTGTTGTTGAGTGGCTAAGTCATGTTCAACTCTGTGACCCAATGGACTGCAGCACGCCAGGCTTTCCTATCCTTCACTATCTCATGGAGTTTGTTCAAATTAGGGAACGTTAAGACTCCATGGTTTTCTTTCACAAAAGGCAGTATGAAATCTGTCCCTGACTTCTGCTGAAGTGAACAACTGTAACAGGGAAGACCCTTTTGTATTCTATTACAAGTTCAGCACTAAAGGGATGTTGCCTTTATGCTTATATGATACATAGTTGCTCGTCGCTGGGAGCCTTGCCTCCCGCATAATAAGGATTAAGCTTAAACACCTGTATTTACCTCCCAGGAAACAACCTGACCAAGCCCGCCTGTCAATGACTGCAGGAAGGGAATTAACACATTCCCTTCAGAGGCTGATGGGAACCAGGAAAGGTTTGACTTTACTCTTTCTCCTTTTAGTGTAAACCAAGCCTGAATTCTAACTCAGGCAAGATGGTTCTTATGGGACATGAGTCCACCATTAACTTGATCTACCAGCTTTCCAAACAAAGTTGCTATTCCTTGCCCCAGTAATTCATCTCTTCATTTATCGGCCCATCCTGTAGGAAGCAACAGGATTTGGTAACAGGATGGTGCTACTTATGTCTAAGGCCTTCAAGTGAGCGTTAGCTCACTGGCTGGTGCTGCTGTATAC
>NW_011470773.1:0-521 GCF_000754665.1 Bison bison bison
GTCAGAAATCACAGCCTCCCCCCAACTCATATGCCATATTCAACTCCAGAGCTATTGGGTTGCTGTATTGTTGTTTCTAGAACAAGTTCTGGTGTCTGTCAGTGCTACATGTGTGCTGCATAAATAAACAGTAACTGTTATGAATACAATCTTTTATCTGTACCACAGGCTTGACCCACTAATTCCTGGCTCCCCAGGTTCTTACACTTGATCTTAGCAAAGAAGCTGACAAGAAATTTCTCCAAGCATTTAATGAATTCCAAATCTTAATGAATTAAAAGTATCATGCAAGGGAGAAAGTCAGCCAGTATGTAGTTGGATGCTGACAGGGGCAGTAGTGGTCATTGAAATAAAAGGTTTGTAACACAATTTCTCTCCATATAATACATTTGTTGATAGCTTCCATGCCGTTAACATGTTTCATTGACATTAAGGGACATTCTACAGTTTACATTTGACCATTTCTGATACCAGATCACATTTCATCAGCAGCATATTATAGTTTGTTTGGTTGTGTATAA
>NW_011470774.1:0-507 GCF_000754665.1 Bison bison bison
CTCTGGAAGCTGTGCTTCACAATTCAGAATTGCTCTCTCCGCGGCCTCATTGTCTATCTGGAGCTAGTCTCTCAATAGCAGGCAAGGCTGAAAGTCCTCTTAATTCAAAGCAATGTCCCACTTCAGATGTAAAATGTAACAGTGGGAATCCCAAAAGACCCAAACTCGGCGATGGAATCCCAGGGGGACCTGCCTCCACCATGGCCCCTGTAGGTATCTCTCCTACAAAGGACAGGATTATGCCCTTGGAAGGTCTCCTGACCTCACCGAGCCATGTTCACCGCGGGGCATCATTTTCACGGACTCACGCAAATGACCAAGCATGCTTCAGTCTTATGGATCTAGACAGAACATGTAGTTGGAGGGGCTGGAGAAAACGGACTTTTTGACTCTTGCAAGTCAGAGCAAGACTGTTGATCCCATGAAAGGAAATCTGATCATGTTACTTGATGACTTTTACTATGGACAGCATACAAGAGATGGGCAGTCAGAACAGAAGACTCACAC
>NW_011470775.1:0-519 GCF_000754665.1 Bison bison bison
CTTTTTCAGTCCCATGGCCACTGCTAGTTTCCAATTTGCTGGCATATTGAGTTCAGCAACTTTCACAGCATCATCTTTCAGGATGTGTAATAGCTCAGCTAGAATTCCATAACCTCCACTAGCTTCATTCGGAGTGATTCTTTCTATGGCCCATTTGACTTCACATTCCAGGATGTCTGGCTCTAGGTGAGCGATCACACCATCGTGAATATCTGGGTCTTGAAGATCTATTTTGTACAGTTCTCGTCTGTATTCCTGCCACATTTCTTAATATTTTCTGAGTCTTTTAGGTCCGTAAAATTTCTGTCCTCTATAGAACCCATCTTTGCATGAAATGTTCCTTCAGTATCGCTAATTTTCTTGAGGGGATGGTCTTCCCCATTCTTTTGCTTTCCTCTATTTCTTTGCATTGATCGCTGAGGAAGGCTTTCTTATCTCTCCTTGCTACTCTTGAGAACACTGCATTCAGATGCTTATATCACTCCTTTTCTCCTTTCTTTTTCTACTTCTCTTCTTTTC
>NW_011470776.1:0-511 GCF_000754665.1 Bison bison bison
AGCGATGGAAGTATAAAGAACTTGGAAGATGCCTTGTCCCCTTGAGCCTGGTTGCCATGGCAACCCATTCACAGCAGAGGGATAAAATCCGACCAAGGCTGGTTTGACGGGGACAAGAGTAAACAGACTCACGTCAGTTGATCTGCATTCTCTTCTTGGACCCAAACACATTAAATCATTTTGTCTGCTTCTGTGTATGGATGTGAGAGTGGGACTATAAAGAAAGCTGGGTGTCGATTAATGGATGCTTTTGAATGGTGGTGTTGGAGAAGAGTCTTGAGAATCTCTTGGACAGCAAGGAGATCCAACCAGTCCGTCCTAAAGGAGATCAGTCCTGGGAGTGCACTGGAAGGACTGATGCTAAAGCTGAAACTCCAATACTCTGGCCACCTGATGTGAAGAGCTGACCATTGGGAAAGACCCTGACGCTGGGAAAGATTGAGGGCTGGAAGAGAAGGGGACGACAGAGGATGAGATGGTTGGATGGCATCACTGACTCGACAGACATGAG
>NW_011470777.1:0-566 GCF_000754665.1 Bison bison bison
ACTGTAGATGGGAAATTAAACTATATGTTATATAAACAACTGAGGGAAGAAATAGTGCTTTCCTTTAAATGCTGTTTATGGATTCTCTTGTATATCTATAGCAAGAATGAGAAGGTAGAGAAACTGTCGTATTTTTTCTGAAGTATCCATGTATTTTCTCTGTAAGGCAGTCAAAGTTTGTGATTTTTGTTGTTGTTAGCCACACACCTGGCACTTGGAATTTTAGTTCTCCACCAGGGAGTGCACTGGAGCTCATCAGTGGATGTATGCAGTTTTAATCACTGGACCACCAGAAAGTCCCAAAGGCAGTATGTTAAAATTTCTCTTTCTAGTACCTGATTGTTAGTTTGTAGAAGCACAACTGATTTTTGTATACTGATTTTGTATCCTGCAACTTTACTGAGCTAATCAAAGTTTTAATATCAAGCTTGCAATATTTTAAGAGGAAATTGCTAATTTCACCCTAATTTTTTTCAATTATTTTCAGTATACTTCAGTCAAAGGAAGAAATAGCTCTTCTCCTAAGATGGAACCTGTTGTTTGGGAATGTGGTTGATCAACTTGAC
>NW_011470778.1:0-596 GCF_000754665.1 Bison bison bison
CACCAGGGAGTGCACTGGAGCTCATCAGTGGATGTGTGCAGTTTTAATCACTGGACCACCAGAAAGTCCCAAAGGCAGTATGTTAAAATTTCTCTTTCTAGTACCTGATTGTTAGTTTGTAGAAGCACAACTGATTTTTGTATACTGATTTTGTATCCTGCAACTTTACTGAGCTAATCAAAGTTTTAATATCAAGCTTGCAATATTTTAAGAGGAAATTGCTAATTTCACCCAATTTTTTTTCAATTATTTTCAGATACTTCAGTCAAAGGAGAATAGCTCTTCTCCTAAGATGGAACCTGTTGTTTGGGAATGTGGTTGATCAACTTGACACGTTGGCCACATGTACCCGATGTAAGAAAATGAAAAGAAGAGGCAAGATGATGTCATTTTCCCATATTGTGAAACCAAAAACAAATGCCTTTTGTGAGACCAAGCTAACAAACCTCTGACGGTGCAGAGTAATTCTGTTTGAAGAACTTAACAGTAAGATAGAAGAAGTACTTTCAAGCTGAGACCTGTAGGTGTACAAAGATCTAAAATACATATTGAGTAGGCCTGATCATCTGAATCCCATTCAATCGAGAAAGCGTGGC
>NW_011470779.1:0-782 GCF_000754665.1 Bison bison bison
ATAGCATCAAGTGAACAACAGAAGAGTGGACCAAATATGAAAGTTAGTTTAGAAGAAAACATACAGTGTTGAATGATTACAGTAGGAATATAGTTATGAAGTTTTCTTATTATTATTCTATCCTTTCAGTTTCCTTTGCAGGGGTGTTACTGTGCAGATTCCAGTACTATGGCTAGATGAATAATAGTGTCATTATTTGTGAGAGCAACTCTGCTAAGTCTTAACGATCATGTCACTGAAGGCTTTTTTAATAAAGTAGTGTTTGTAGTTTGTGAAGTCACATAAGTTGTATTCATTCAAGCAATAGTATCAAACAGCTATGGCATCAATTATAAATGTGAATGGATATAGAATGTGAATCCATTTCACTGTGATAAGATATTATTGAAGGTATTCTATTAATGCCAGTAACAAAGCTGTGTAGAAACAATACAATGTTTATTAAGAAAAGAAGATGTACAACTTTGTTTTATTATTCCATTCCTTTTAAACCAGTTTAATGACAACAGGCTTAACTTTTCATTAAATGATTTTCTCTCATGATTTAATTATGTAGGGTTAGGGTTAGGGGTTGGGGTTAGGGTTAGGGTTTAGGGTTAGGTTAGGGTCAGGGTCAGGGTCAGGGGTTAGGGTTAGGGTTAGGTTAGGGTTAGGGTCAGGGTCAGGGGTTAGGGTTTAGGGTTAAGGGGTTAGGGTTAGGGTCAGAGGTTAGGAGTTAGGGTTAGGGTTAGGGTTTAGGGTTTAGGGTTAGGGTTAGGGTTAGGGTTAGGGGTTAGGGTTAG
>NW_011470780.1:0-713 GCF_000754665.1 Bison bison bison
ACAACTTAATTATAATGATTGGAAACAATTGGGACTTTTAGCCTCAGGAAATATGCAAGGTAATCATCCTGAATTTTCCAACCCCAGTTCAGGTCCTCCCTTTGCCTGGCCAGGCACTGATTGGGACTGGATATCTCAGTCACGCTGGCTTGCTCCAAACGGGACCTTTGGATATGTGGCTCCTACCTACGGGCATGGCTTCCTCCTGGCTGGATAGGGAGATGCACCCTAGGTCTAGCTTTTACTCACGGCTTCATATTTTCAGAGCTTCCAGAAAAGCCTGCTAATTTACCACACCTTAAACTCGGTGGGCAAGATCTGCATTTCACTGGTGTGATTATTTGGCTGCAGTGTTTGTTCCCTCTCTGGGAACTACAGATGTTATGCTCCAAGTGGATGCTTTGACTACTTTTACTCAACAGGCATTACAAGATTCTCAAAAATCTATTTCAGCTCTTTTCTTTAAAAATTTTTAATTTTAATTGGAGGCTAATTACTTTACAATATTGTATTGGTTCTGCCACACATCAACATGAATCTGTCAGGGGCTTACACGTGTTCCCCATACTGAACCCCCTTCCCACCCACCTCCCCGTACCATCCCTCCAGGTCATCCCAGTACACCAGCCCCCAAGGGTCCTGTATCGAACCTGGACTGGCAATTCGTTTCTTATATGATACTATACATGTTTCCATGACATTGCCCCAAATCA
>NW_011470781.1:0-537 GCF_000754665.1 Bison bison bison
CAACATCCATTTATGATAAAAAACTCTCCAGAAAGCAGGAATAGAAGGAACATACCTCAACATAATAAAGGCTATATAAGACAAACCCTTCAGCAAACATTATCCTCAATGATGAAAAATTGAAAGCATTTCCTCTAAAGTCAGGAACAAGACAAGGGTACCCACTTTCACCATTACTATTCAACATAGTTTTGGAAGTTTTGGCCACAGCAATCAGAGCAGAAAAAGAAATAAAAGGAATCCAAATTGGAAAAGAAGAAGTAAAACTCTCACTATTTGCAGATGACATGATCCTAGTGTAACTATTGACACTATTTCTGGAACGTTTTCATCATTCTTCCTGCCAGGCGTGTTAAAGGACAATTTTGCAACACCTATAAATGTTTTTATTTTATTTTAAAATGCTAAATATTTTGATTCATTGTTTTAATCAATTTGGAACATGTGTTAAAATAGAAAATAAATGTTAACTGCTTCCTCTCAATCTGTATTTATATAATAATAAATCTGGATAGCACATAAAAAGAAAAGAAAAGA
>NW_011470782.1:0-663 GCF_000754665.1 Bison bison bison
CTGGAACGTTTTCATCATTCTTCCTGCCAGGTGTGTTAAAGGACAATTTTGCAACACCTATAAATGTTTTTATTTTATTTTAAAATGCTAAATATTTTGATTCATTGTTTTAATCAATTTGGAACATGTGTTAAAATAGAAAATAAATGTTAACTGCTTCCTCTCAATCTGTATTTATATAATAATAAATCTGGATAGCACATAAAAAGAAAAGAAAAGAAAATTATACACATTTGGATGAAGATCCCCAAAGAATTGCAAGGAGAGGTAAAACCACCCTCAGTTATCAATGTCAATAAATAAAGCAAATCAATAGAATTGGAAAGTCTACTGATCTCTTCAAGAAAATCACAGATACCAAGGGAAAATGTCATGCAATCATGGGCACAATAAAGAACAGAAATGGTATGGATGTAGCCAAAACAGAAACTATTAAGAAGAGGTGGGAAGAATACATGGATGAAATGTGCACAAAAGATCTTCATGACCCAGTTAAGCACGATGGTGTGATCGTTCACCTGAGGACCCGATGTCCTGGAATGTGAAGTCTAGTGGGACTTAGGAAGCATAACTACAAACAAAGCTTGTGGAGGTGATGGAATTCAGTTGAGATATTTCAAATTCTAAAAGATGATGATATGAATGTGCTGCCCTCCATATGCC
>NW_011470783.1:0-705 GCF_000754665.1 Bison bison bison
GGACTTCTAGTGGGTAGAGGTTGCTATTGATACATGTCCTATAATACACATCAGAGCTCCTTTGAACCAAGAATCATCTGACTGAAATTTCAACACCATGAGGGTTGAGAAACCCTGATTTAGAGGTTTAATCAGATTCAGATATGATTTTGGAGGAAATACTTTCACAGGTGGTTTTGTGTTCTTCATGTAACTGAAGCACATAATGCCCGCAGTCTCTTTTTTGTTCTTAGCAGACACTGATGCTCAATGTTAGATTGCAACTGATTTAGGGGTTATAAACTGGTATTCTTACTCCTTTATTTCTTGATTGGAAAACTTTTGTGAAAACAAATTTCCTTGAGCGAGGTGTTTGCTTACTTATTGCTACAGGCACGTGGGAAAGGCATGATAAAGTTTTAATACATTAAAAAAAAATATATCAGTTTTCAAAATAAAGAATGCTTAATAAGGTTGCAACTCGGTTTGCTGTGTTTGTGTCATAAACTTATGGACACATGCATATTTAATATGTTTCAGTCCACTTGCAATTATTGTCCTTACTGATGTTCACATTGTCTATTTTCTATTTGTTTTAATTTATCTTCGTTCTCTATATTTTCCACATGAATTTTATTTACTTCTCTCAAACATCCTGGATTTTATGGGGACATATTTTTGTCTGACTTTTTAAAATTAGAAATTCCTGTTTGATTCTTCTTAAAT
>NW_011470784.1:0-708 GCF_000754665.1 Bison bison bison
TCAAAGCAGGGACCAAGACGTGGGCTCGGGAGTCTGTGTTGGGGTATATAACAAGGGCAGGACCTAGACTTCTTCAGTGAAGTGACCTAGAGGTGGGCTCAGGAGCATTTTGAGGCTTGAGTAAATGCTGGACCCAGCTAGTTCAGTACAGGGAATGAGATGTGGACTCAGGAGTGTTTCCTGCGGCTTGAACATGGGAAGAACCCGGCCCTTTTCCAAACAGTGACCAAGATATGGGCTCATGAGTGTTTGTCGGGGTCTTCAACTAGGGCAAAACCCAGCCAAGTTCAGTGCAGGGGCTGATATGTAGGCTCAGGAGTGTTTGTCGGGGCTTGAACAAGAGCAGAAAGCATCTGCTTCAGGTCAGGGACTAATCTGTGGGTTCAGGATTATTTGTTGGGGGAATCTAACAGTGGCAGGACCTAGACTCATTCAGTGCAGTGACCAAGAGGTGGACTCAGGAGCATTTTCCGGGGGCTTGAGCAAATGCTGGACCCAGCTAGTTCAGTGCACATAACGAGATGAGGGCTCAGAAGTGTTTGTCCGGGCTTGAACAAGGGCAGGGCCCAGTGTAGTTCAATGTAGTTCCCTGCACTCATCCCAGGATGAGTCCTGACCTTGTTCAAACCCCCAACAAATACTCCTGAGTCAGCATCTCTGTCCCTGCCATGAACCAGGCTGGGTCCTTCTCTTGTTCAAGCCCCTGAC
>NW_011470785.1:0-545 GCF_000754665.1 Bison bison bison
ATCTAGGTTCATCAGTTATATTGACCTGTAGTTTCTTTTTGTGTGGCATCTTGTCAGTTTGGTATAGGGTGATGGAGGCCTCATAGAATGAGTTTGGAAGTTTACTTCCTCTGCAATTTCTGGAAGAGTTTGAGTAGGATAGGTGTTATCTCTTCTCTAAATTTTTGGTAGGATTCAGCTGTGAAGCTGTCTGGACCTGGGCTTTTGTTTGCTGGAAGATTTCTGATTACAGTTTCAATTTCTGTGCTTGTGATGGGTCTGTTAAGATTTTCTATTTCTTCCTGGTTCAGTTTTGGAAAGTTGTACTTTTCTAAGAATTTGTCCATTTCTTCCAAGTTGTTCATTTTATTGGCATATAATTGCTTATAGTAGTCTCTTATGATCCTTTTTATTTCTGTGTTTTCTATTGTGATCTCTCCATTTTCATTTCTAATTTTATTGATTTGATTTTTTTCCCTTTGTTTCTTGATGAGTCTGGCTAATGGTCTGTCAATTTTATTTATCCTCTCAAAGAACCAGCTTTTGGCTTTGTTGATTTTTGCAAT
>NW_011470786.1:0-824 GCF_000754665.1 Bison bison bison
CTAAATGACTATAGCTTGCTGTTGATATCCTGCTTGTAGATCCTGAGCATCTGATCTTTATTCAAAGACTGGTTATTGAGATAAGCTTTAGAAACAAACTCAGAATGTCCTTTTTAACAACTTAATTCAACCTCTTAGCAATGTAACATAACCACAAGGAACTATCTAAGGAGTGAGTCTTAGTAAATACAGACCTTAATTAAAAAACTGGAACTTAATATTCAGTGAAACATAATAGATGCCATAGGCCTGACTTCAGTTAGGTGGATTTTTCTTTTAGAGCTCCCCGGTATACGTTGAGATTTCTGTATATGTCGGGAGACAGTTCTTTTTATTTACCTGATAAGGCTGTTCAGAACCAAGTGTCTCCAGTTTCTGGAGGGATGAGGCAGAGAGAAAAAAGGTATAATTTTACCCATAGGAGTAAATCACTAGATTGTTTTAAACGATCAGTAACTCGAGGAGAAGTGCTTCTTTATATCTGAAAACACAGAGTAAAAGTCAACAATATGTCAGACAAAAAGTCGTGAAAATTGTGGTCATATTTAGCGGTCTACTCCATCCCATGCAATTGATCCCTTTGTTCTGCTGTCCTTGCCCAATGACCAAGGACATCAGTGAAAGCAATAGTCTCGAAGAGACTCATGAAGTTTTTGTGAACGTCTGTATGACCTGTCCAGCAAAGTGGGTGCCCTGATCACTGGAGATTGTGGAAAGCACCTTTTAACCATTTTTTCTATTCTGAGATATTAATCCTGAAGCCAGGAAAGGCATTATCAAATAAAAATGAGGTTTGTCAGGGAGCCAGGAAAAGCCAAGTGGCC
>NW_011470787.1:0-749 GCF_000754665.1 Bison bison bison
CATACACCATCACCAAGTGGGCTTTACTCCAAGGATGCAAGGATTCTTCATTATTCACAAATCAATCAATGTGATACACCACATTAACAAATTAAAAGATAAAAACCATATGATTATCTCAATATATGCAGAGAAAGCATTTGACAAAATTCAACATCCACTTATGATAAAAACCCTCCAGAAACCATGCATAGAAGGAACATAACTCAGAATAATAAAGGCCATATATGATAAACCCACAGCAAACTTTACCCTCGATGGCGAAAACTTGAAAGTATTTTCCCTAAAGTCAGAAACAAGAGAAAGGTCCCCACTCTCACTACTACTATTCAACATAATTTTGGAAGTTTTAGCCACAGAAATCAGAAGAGAAAACAGAAATAAACAGAATCCAGACCAGGAAAAAGTAATACAATGCCGGGAGCCGGCATATTGCATATTGAGTGCATATTGCATATTGAGTGCAGCACTTTCCACGGCATCATCTTTCAGGATCTGGAATAGCTCAACTGGAATTCTATCACTGCCGGGAGCCAGGGTGAGGAACTCCGCCCATGACAAAGGTCATGAGGAAGGAGGCTTGGCATACGCAAAGGCGGGATCGAGCTTCAGGAGTCCCCCTGCAAATTCTCGAGCATATACCCCCAAAACCAGAATCTGCCTACTTTCTGCTTTGTGCTTTCACCTACACCTCTGACTTTACGGGGGGCTGTCCCCCACTACCTCTCTCTGAAAAAAGGTTAGCTTAC
>NW_011470788.1:0-653 GCF_000754665.1 Bison bison bison
TAACACGACCCCTTCTGAGGTTTAGCAGTGACCGCCCACTGTTGGCTTTCAAGTTTGAGAAAGCACTCTCCAAACGTGTGGACTAAAAAAGTCAGATCGTGTACACCTGTGGCGGATTCATGTTGATGTATGGTAAAGCCAATACCATATTGTAAAGTAATTAACCTCTAATTAAAATAAATACATTTAAATTAAAAAAAAGTCTGATCTCAGGTTAGTGCAAATCACTCAGGAGGAGAAGGGCTTGCCTTCATGGCAAGGATAAGCTTCTTGTATGAGTGCTGGTGTCCAGACAGTGGCAAAGGGGAACAGCACCACTTAAAGAGACAGAGACCCATAGACACCAGCCCTGGTACATACATAGAAGGATTGCCCAAAACAGTGCTATGCCAGAAGCAGAGATAAAGAGACACAGAGTGAGCTCTGTACCCTAAGGCTCTGGTGTCCCTGAACAATGGGGATCAACTGTTGCAAACCGTCGGGTTTTCCCTACTCCGCTAGCATCTGGACAGCAACAGGTACTCTGTCCCATGGAGAAAAGTACCCAGCCACTTGGAGACCCTGTGTATCATTTGGATACTCAGGGAGAGCTCTAGGTTATTGAAGGTCCTGTGGGACACAGGAGTGTGGTGTTAAGATTGCGGAGCAGGAAC
>NW_011470789.1:0-640 GCF_000754665.1 Bison bison bison
GGAGACTCCGGCCTTCCTGCCTGTTACCCTCTCAGATGATGACAGCAGAAAATATCAGGCCCAACTTATGCCCAGAGAACTATAATACCATAGTGATAGATTGAGGACATTAAAAAAGTAACATAGATAAATGGTAAATAAATAAGTAAAAGGTGCCACAAGCAATAAACACTACAGAGAAGACAACAGATTCATAATGAGAGCCAATCAAGTAAATCTCAAGGCAAAAAACACCACCAGAGTAGAGTGCCAACTGAAAAATAAAGAAAGCAAATCTGACAAGAAGAGCAGGACAGCCTCCACAGAATAACAGAAAACCACAGTTAATATAGAAATGCATACCCATGTTAAAGAATGAAGTGATGCAACAGCAACTAAAGGCACAGAAAATAGGAAACCAAAGTAAAAGTAGAAATAGCTATACAAAAAATAAAAATATAGTTGAAATAATCTTCAAGATCAAATCAATGTGTAGTAACAAAGAAGCATACAACTGAGAAAAATAGTGCACAAACAACACAACAATTCAATGCATCAAAAGAATAATACATATTTCCTTGTGTCTCATCTGTGTGTCCTAGTGCTCAACATGAGCCAGAGGACAATTACACCTCTTTGGGAAGTTCTCCAAAGATGGAGA
>NW_011470790.1:0-747 GCF_000754665.1 Bison bison bison
AAACCAAAGTAAAAGTAGAAATAGCTATACAAAAAATAAAAATATAGTTGAAATAATCTTCAAGATCAAATCAATGTGTAGTAACAAAGAAGCATACAACTGAGAAAAATAGTGCACAAACAACACAACAATTCAATGCATCAAAAGAATAATACATATTTCCTTGTGTCTCATCTGTGAGTGTCCTAGTGCTCAACATGGGCCAGAGGACAATTACACCTCTTTGGGAAGTTCTCCAAAGATGGAGAGAACTGTATTCTGGATATCTCTAAGGGCACCTCAGACTCAAAACTGCTATAATTCCTGTGCGTTCTTATAGCTGCCTGAGCCTGGGCTATTTTTTTTTTTTTTTTGACCTCTTCTCAGCTTTGGATGTAATCCATAGACACAGGGTCTGCATCATTAATCCTGTGTATTTAATCTGCAGCATGCACAACTGGATGGAAGATTCATAATCCTCTTTCTTAATGGCTCTGTCCCTGGGCCTCAGGTGTAAATTTCATCCTTCCTCACATGTGGTCACCAACTGTGTCTGACTTGAGACACTTGTGGTGCACTGGGGTCTGCCATGATGAGCACAGAAGGTTAAGGTACAGCTGCTTGGAATTCTGGAAACATGGTGGTGCTAGTTATGAATAGGAGCCACCAGCCATAGGCAGAAGAGGTTTTGCCTGAATGGGATCCTTTTCTAGCCTGTGTTTGCAGGAGCATGAGTGGTACTTCTGCTGGTCTTTCTCTATTGCCTTA
>NW_011470791.1:0-507 GCF_000754665.1 Bison bison bison
ACGTGACTGCGCATGCACTGATGACGTGTCTGATCGGGCACTGATCACGGTTTATCAGGCAGTGATCAGTGACTGACAGGCGCTGATCATGGGACTGTGCACCACTGATCACGTGGCTGATCAGGAACTGACCACCTGACTGTGCATGCAGTGATCACCTGGCTGGTCGTTCACTGATAACGTGTTTATCATACGGTGATCACGTGACTGAGGGGCGCCGATCACGTAACTGTGCCCTCAGTGAGCACGTGGCTGTTCATGCAGTGGTATCGTGACTGAGCATGCACTGATCATGTGCCGAGAGCCGGGGAGGCATTCCACTCTGGACCAAGGGCATGAGGAAGGAGGCTCAGCATAAGCAAATGCGGGATCGAGCCTCAGGAGTCCTCCCGGATATTCTCAAGCATCTCCCCACCATAAAAACCAGAGTCTGCCTACTGTATTGCTTTGTGCTCTCACCTATGATTTCAGTGGGGGCTGTCCCCCACACCATCTCGCTCTCTCTGT
>NW_011470792.1:0-638 GCF_000754665.1 Bison bison bison
GAGCCTCAGGAGTCCACCCGGATATTCTCGAGCATCTCCCCACCATAAAAACCAGAGTCTGCCTACTGTATTGCTTTGTGCTCTCACCTATGATTTCAGTGGGGGCTGTCCCCCACCACCATCTCGCTCTCTCTGTCAAAGAGTTAACTTACAGCTCCAATTCATAAAGTTCCTTGTCATTCTTCCCTTTAACTTCCAGCTGAGTCTCCATCTGGAGCGCGGAAACCACCACGCTTACTAATTATGCCTGGGCTGCTAAGACCCACTCGAGAAGTTGTCTAGGGTGAGGCACCTTCTGCTATTCGAGAGGGAACCTGCGGCCTACGTAAATGGTGCAAACTTCTTGTCTTGAAGTTTGATTGGTGTCTCGCATAAACCAAGCTACTCAGTCTCTTTTCTCCACCGAATTTTCCTAGTGAGCTCTCCTCATACTATTATTCTTGACATCTCTCAATAGCATATAAATAGTCGCCTAGGCCATCTCTCCTTGGAATACCATGGATCAGATGGGGCTGGTCCCCGGCAGGTGGCGCCCGAACAGGCACCTCAGGAGGCAATATTCAAAGAGCTGAGCAGACACGAACCACGCAATCAGCAGGCAATAAGCATGGAGCTCAGCAGTGACGAATCATGCTGCT
>NW_011470793.1:0-887 GCF_000754665.1 Bison bison bison
TTGTGGAGGCGGGTCGGGGCGGGGGGAAGAGTGGGGAGAGACAAAGAGGAGGAGAAAGGAAGAGGAAACAGAGAGATTTCTCCTGGCATAGGTCTACAGCCAAGATTCCAGGTTCCTTGAATGGTGCACAGAGATTCTAGGTATCTGTGCCAGAAGTGGAGAAGGTATGGCATTCATCTCCAGGAGCAGACTCAACTCCAGGAACCCACAGAGGAAGCCAAGTGTGCTGAAACACAGGAACCAGTACTTAGAGGGTACACCACAGGTCTGTGAAAGAGCCCTTGGAGATCACAAAAAAAGGTTTCCACAAGTATAATCACAGACTAGGTAGTTGGATACAGTACAGGAAGGATGATAACTCTATGACCTGATAATTACTGAAATAAATGAGAAAATTCCTGCACATCAGACTGTGTCAAGTAAGACAGAAACCAAGTATTAGTTTGATAAAATGGGAAATTAAACAAAGAATTAGCTGTTAACTTTAATACATTCGTGCCCAAGGCAAGATAAGATACAAAACTGAAATCTTCAAATGTTAAACTAGGGTAAGACACATGTAACTGGAAAATGTAAGGAAAAGTTCTATAGAGGCTTTAATCACCTTTGTATCCACTACATTTACTATTCTCAGATAACTCCTTTGTAGCTTAAGGGAAAGAGAACTAAATTTAGCTCAATTCATAAACTGAAAAGGTTCCCTGTGTTTGATCCTTTTCAGTTAAAACTATGGGTCCAGTACAAATCAAACTGGATGTCAAGGCTTTTTTCTTGGGGAATCTTAACTTGCTTTACTACTGTGATGGAGACTGATAGGGCTACTTCACTTTGACTAAAGGCCAGCCAAATGGGAAAGGAGATGGAATGAATCAAATTCCCCTTTTGAT
>NW_011470794.1:0-619 GCF_000754665.1 Bison bison bison
ATCATTTTGACCAATTGTGAAAGGTATCTTAAAGATTTTTGTTGTTACTTCAGTCACATTATAGTTTCAATTTAATTTTTAAATGAGATATGCTTTGGGATTCCCAGGTAGTACTAGTGGTAAAGAATCCGCCTGCCAATGCAGGAGACACAAGAGATGTGGGTTCAATTCCTGGGTCGGTAAGGTCCCCTGAAGAAGAAAACGGCAACCCAGTCCATTATTCTTGTCTAAGAAATTCCATGGGCAGAGGAGCCTGGCAGGCTACATTCCATGGAATCACAAAAGACTCAGACAGGATTTAGGGACTGAAAACAGCAACATTATATGATTGTCTTGGATTATGTATGCACAAAGTGATATCTAATGCTTCCTTATAGCTTTAAAGTTTGTTATTTCATACCTGGTAAGTTTGATTGTTACATGCATGTTGGCTCCATTAATTTGACTATATGTGATTCCATATGGATTGTAGGAAATATTTTATTTTGAGCTTTTGTATTGTATATTAAATATCATTAAGCATTATACAATAAATTAACTCCATCAAGGTAATTATCAGTTTTACTGTCACAAAAATAACAAAACAATGTGTTGCCTTTTTTCAATTCTTCTATTGTAA
>NW_011470795.1:0-524 GCF_000754665.1 Bison bison bison
ACAGTGATCACGTGGCTGAACATGCACTGATCATGTGGCTGATCATGCACTAATCACGTTGCTGATCATGCACTGGTCAGTTGGTTATCATGCACTTATTACATGGCTGAAAATGCACTGATCACATGGCAATCATGCACTGATCACGGGTCTTATCATACACTGATCACGTGACTGATCATGCACTGATCACGTGGCTGATCATGCACTGATCACGAAGCTGAACATACACTGACCAGGTGACTGAACATACACTGATCACGTGGCTGATCATGCACTGATCACCTGACTGCGCATGCACTGATCACGTGACTACCATGCACTGATCACGTGGCTATCATACACTGATCACGTTTCTATCATGCACTGAACATGTGGCTTATCATACATTGATCACGTGACTGCCCATGCACTAATCACGTGACTGCACATGCACTGATCACGTAATTGTAGGCAAAGATCTCGTGGCTATCATGCACTGATCACGTGGCTGATCATGCACTGCTCATGTGACTGAGCATGCA
>NW_011470796.1:0-555 GCF_000754665.1 Bison bison bison
TGGAGAGGAACATTGGCTTCTGGACACAAGCCTGATGAGGTCTATTGGCCTGCAGTCACTCGAGAGCAATCCCAGCTTTCCTTCGCAACTCGAATGGAAGATTGGACTTGCCTGGGTCCAACACAAGAGGCAGCCTGAATTCCCCGTCGTAACTCGAGAATCCCGCCATAACTCGAGAAAACCACGTTGGCTCCCCGTCTATTCGCAAGATGAAGCCTTTCCCGCTACAGCGTCTCAGGAGAAGTCCCCGTTAGGAACTGGAGGTCGAAAGGGCACTTGGCACCCTTGATGCGACCCACAAAGTTCCCCGAAATCCCGGTCTCCCTCGAGAGGAACACTGAGGATTTCCGGCACCCCCTCCTCTGAGCCCTTTCTCCCCTCCTGATCTGGACAGGAGGGTCGACTCCCCTGCTTTGTCTGGAAGGGGTTCCCGACCTTCCGGTCGCACCTCAGGATGAGGCCGGTCTCACGAAGACATTCCAGACGTGGCCTCGTGGGTGGTTCCACATTCCGTAGGACCCCGATTTCCCGGTCCCCTCTTGAGAAGAACCCGAT
>NW_011470797.1:0-531 GCF_000754665.1 Bison bison bison
ACTGATCACGTGTTTATCATAGGGTGATCACGTGACTGAGAGGCGCTGATCACGTGACTGTGCGGTCAGTGATCACGTGGCTGATCATGCACTGATATCGTGACTGAGCCTGCCCTGATCATGTGCCGAGAGCCGGTGAGGCATTCCATTCTGTACAAAGGTCATGAGGAAGGAAGCTTGGCATACGCAAATGCGGGATCGAGCCTCAGGAGTCCACCCGGATTTTCTCGAGCATTTCCCTCGAAAAAAAACCAGAGTCTGCCTACTTTCTTGCTTTGTGCTCTCACCTCTGATTTCACTGGGGGCTGTCCCCCACCACCATCTCACTCTCCTTGTCAAAGAGTTAACTTAGAGCTCCAATTCATAAAGTTCCTTGTCATTCTTCCCTTGAACTTCCAGCTGAGTCTCCATCAGGAGCGCGGAACACACCACGCTTACTAATTATGCCTGGGCTGCTAAGACCCACTCGAGAAGGTGTCTAGGGTGAGGCACCTTCCGCTATTTGAGAGGGCGCCTTCGGCCTACGTAAGT
>NW_011470798.1:0-830 GCF_000754665.1 Bison bison bison
TGGCCAGCTGAGCTGTGTGATTCCTGCCTGGTCACCTGCTTGATTATTGCGAGTTGAGCAGCATGAATCGTCACTGCTGAGCTCCATGCTTATTGCCTGCTGATTGCGTGGTTCATGTCTGCTCAGCTCTTTGAGTATTGCCTCCTGAAGTCCCTGTTCGGACGCCACCTGCCGGAGACCAGCCCCAGCTGATCCAGGGTATTCGAAGGAGTGATGGCCTAGGCGACTATTTATATGCTAATCAGAGATGTCAAGAATAATAGTATGAGGATAGGTCAGTAGGAAAATTCGGTGGAGAAAAGAGACCGAGTAGCTTGGTTTACGAGGGAGACCAATCAAACTTCAAGACAAGAAGTTTGCACCACTTCCGAGGGCCGAAGGTGCCCTCTCGAATTGCGGGAGGTGCCTCACCCTAGACAAATTGTCGAGTGGGTCTTAGCAGCCCAGGCATAATTAGTAAGCGTGGTTGGTTCCGCGCTCCAGATGGAGACTCAGCTGGAAGTTAAAGGGAAGAATGACAAGGAACTTTATGAACTGGAGCTGTAAGTTAACTCTTTGACAGAGAGAGCGAGATGGTGGTGGGGGACAGCCCCCGTGAAATCAGAGGTGAGAGCACAAAGCAATACAGTAGGCAGACTCTGGTTTTTTTGGGGGAAGATGCTCGAGAATATTCGGGTGGACTCCTGAGGCTCGATCCCACATTTGCATTCCGAGCCTCCTTCCTCATGACCTTTGTCCAGAGTGGAATGCCTCACTGGCTTCCGGCACATGATCAGTGCATGCTCAGTCACCATATCAGTGCATGATCAGCCACGTGATCACTGACTGCA
>NW_011470798.1:4517-5622 GCF_000754665.1 Bison bison bison
GCTCATCTGCATGACAATTGCCAGCTGAGCTGCGTGATTCCTGCCTGGTCACCTGCTTGATTATTGCCACTTGAGCAGCATGATTCATCACTGCTGAGCTCCATGCTTATTGCCTGCTGATTGCGTAGTTCATGTCTGCTCAGCTCTTTGAGTATTGCCTCCTGAGGTCCCTGTTCGGGCGCCACCTGCCGGAGACCAGCCCCAGCTGATCCAGGGTATTCGAAGTAGAGATGGCCAAGGCGACTATTTATATGCTAATCAGAGATGTCAAGAATAATAGTATGAGGATAGGTCAGTAGGAAAATTCGGTGGAGAAAAGAGACTGAGTGGCTTGGTTTACGCGGGAGACCAATCAAACTTCATGACAAGAAGTTTACACCACTTCCGTAGGCGGCAGGCACCCTCTCGAATGGCGGGAGGTGCCTCACCCTAGACACCTTCTCGAGTGGGTCTTAGCATCCCAGGCATAATTAATAAGCGTGGTGGGTTCTGCGCTCCAGATGGAGACTCAGCTGGAAGTTAAAGGGAAGAATGAAAAGGAACTTTATGAACTGGAGCTGTAAGTTAACCCTTTGACAGAGAGAGCGAGATGGTGGTGCGGGACAGCCCCCAGTGAAATCAGAGGTGAGAGCACAAAGCAATAAAGTAGGCAGACTCTAGTTTTTTTGGGGGTGAGATGCTCGAGAATGTCCGGGTGGACTGTTGAGGCTCGATCCCGCATTTGCGTATGCCGAGCCTCCTTCCTCATGACCTTTGTCCAGAGTGGAATGCCTCACCGGCTCCCGGCACATGATCAGTGCATGCTCAGTCACGATATCAGTGCATGATCAGCCACGTGATCACTGACTGCACAGTCAAGTGATCAGCGCCTCTCAGTCACGTGATCACCGTATGATAAAACCGGATCAGTGAACGACCAGCCACGGGATCACTTCATGCGCAGTCAGGTTGTCAGTTCCTGATCAGCCACGTGATCAGTGCGTGCAGAGTCCCATGATCAGCGCCTGTCAGTCACTGATCACTGCCTGAGAAACACGTGATCAGTGCCCGATGAGCCACGTCATCAGTGCATGCGCAGTCACGTGATCAGTGCATGATAGCCAGT
>NW_011470799.1:0-957 GCF_000754665.1 Bison bison bison
GAATTTTGTCAAAGGCTTTCTCTGCATCTTTTGAGGTAATCATATGGTTTTATTTTCAATTTGTTAATGTGGTGTATTACATTCATTGATTTGAGGATATTGAAGACTCCTTGCATCCCTGGGATAAAGCCCACTTGGTCATGATGTATGATCTTTTTAATGTGTTGTTGAATTCTGATTGCTAGAGTTTGTCTTTTCAAGAATACAAGAGACTGAGCATATGACCTGGCAGCTCCACTCCTAAGAGTATGTATTAAAACAAAACAAAACAGATTTTGAAAAAAACATGTAACTCAGCCATGTACTGCAGGGAGATCAACAACATCCTATAATAGCACCACACTCTGGTACTCTTGCCTGGAAAATCCCATGGACGGAGGAGCCTGGTAGGCTGCAGGGCATGGAGTCGCGAAGAGTCAGACAGGTCTGAGCGACTTCCTTTTCGCTTTCTACTTTCATTCATTGGAGAGGAAATGGGAAACCACTCCAGCGTTCTTGCCTGGAGAATCCCAGGGATGGGGGAGCCTGGTGGGCTGCCGTCTTGGGGTCTCACAGAGTCGGACATGATGAAGCGGCTTAGCAGCAGCAGCAGCATACATGAAAAATCAGGCTTCCGTTGTGGCTCAGCTGGTAAAGAATCCACCTGCAAAGCAGGAGACATGGTTTCGACCCCTGGATGGGGAAGATCCCCTTGAGAAGGAAAAGGCTACCTACTCCAGTATTCTGGCCATGGGCTGTATAATCCATGTGGTCGCAAAGAGTCAGACATGACTGAGTGACTTTCACTACCACTACTATACATGAAAATCAAGAAACTGATGCAGCCACTATTGAAAACAGTAAGCAGGTCTTTTATAATAATAATATTTTTTTTTCTAAGGGTAATTGCTTTTACAGTAATTTTGTTTCTTTCTTTCAAACCTCAACATAAATCAGCCATATGTATACATATATTCC
>NW_011470800.1:0-843 GCF_000754665.1 Bison bison bison
GAACCACTACCTTAGAGAAATTGAGGCTCCTGGTCAAAGGACCAGAAAGGAAGCTGTTCAGTTTCAGGTGTGAAACCCAAGCCAAAGACTCACCTTGTAATAGCATGGAGATCTTTTGTGGTCTTGAAAGGAGGGGAATTAGGTAATAGGTGAGAAAACATACAGTGCCTATTAAGAAAACGAAGAAAATAAGGAAGGACCCAACATAGAAAATGATGAACAACATAAAGGATAAATGCAGGCCAGGAAATTAACCTGTTTGGAGGATGTCTTAAGGTAGAGTGTATGTTCTGATTTTTTGGCTTCAATTTGGTTTTTTTGTTTTAATGACCTTTCACTTGATGTCTGGCATTCCTGAAATACAGAAGGTATTGGGAGAGCTCTCTGGTAGGGAAGACAGGCAGTCAAGACATGTCTGCTTTTAGATCTGCCACTATTAGTGTGATCTTAAAGAAGCCATTAACCTGTCTGTACCTGTTTCCTGTTCTAAAACATAGAGTGAAAGTCTTTGCTCATCTCAAATGCTAAAGCTGAAGATACACAGAAGTTTTGAAACTATCTAAGTCAACATCTCAACTTTGCTGGTCTGAAGTGTAAGCCTAGAGATGTGGGCTCTGCTAGGGTTTTTTCTAAGGTTATGGGGCCAATTAGTGGCCACACCAGAGGAAAAGCCTGGTCTCCCAACTCCCAGGCCAGTGGTTGGGTACAGGTACCCTCTGCTGGGTATTCACTGACTGTCCTGCTGGGGTGAGGATATGGGGTGACTGGGCACTTTGTGCGGATGGATGGGGTGTGTGGGGGTAAGGGAATAACAGTTGAGCCCTTTGGCCTCCTGATGCAAAG
>NW_011470801.1:0-546 GCF_000754665.1 Bison bison bison
CCCCACCCCCGTGGTGTTTCTGGGCCTCCCGTGCTCATCCACCAGCAGAGAGTATTCTCCGGCAAGAGGGGGGAGGGTTCGGGACCCCCTCTGGGGGACTTGCCTTTGGAGAGAACGCTGGCTAATTTACCTTGAGAGGAAGACTGAGGTCGGGGAGGTAGCGACGGTGGCCTGGGCGTGGACGTTGGCCCCCCTTCCCCTTCTTGGCGCACGTGTTCAGACGGCGGCCGGCTCTGCTTTGGCCGTCTTCTACGTTGGTTTTGAAACCAGACCTAGGGGCAAACAGAGAGAAATCCTTCTCAGGAGAAAGGCCGCCAGATGCGTTCAGCTGCCTTGGATCGGCATGGAGAGCCTGAAAGGGAGAACGGGTGGAGAGGCGGGGGGCCTACCTGAACTCTGCTTTCGTCAATGCCGAGCTCTCGGGCCAGTCGTTCTCTGGTCGCTATCCCAGGGTAGGGGTTCTGTTGAAAGAGCGCTTGCAGGGCGTCCTTCTGGCTCGGCTTCAGAACGAGCCTCCTCCTTCGAGACCCTGTGGCGATGGGGCCT
>NW_011470802.1:0-566 GCF_000754665.1 Bison bison bison
GTTGGCCCACCTTCCCCTTCTTGGCACACGTGTTCAGACGGCGGCCGGCTCTGCTTTGACCGTCTTCTACGTTGGTTTTGAAACCAGACCTAGGGGCAAACAGAGAGAAATCCTTCTCAGGAGAAAGGCCGCCAGATGCGTTCAGCTGCCTTGGATCGGCATGGAGAGCCTGAAAGGGAGAACGCGTGGAGAGGCGGGGGGCCTACCTGAACTCTGCTTTCGTCAATGCCGAGCTCTCGGGCCAGTCGTTCTCTGGTCGCTATCCCAGGGTAGGGGTTCTGTTGAAAGAGCGCTTGCAGGGCGTCCTTCTGGCTCGGCTTCAGAACGAGCCTCCTCCTTCGAGACCCTGTGGCGATGGGGCCTGTGGAAGAAGAGAAGAAAGGGAAGCGCCTCAGACCAGAGCACCTGGTGGAGGACTCGACGGAGGAGCCCAAGCATGCTCCCCGCCCAGGGCAGTTGCCCCTGTGCCTGAGCAGAGCCGGGAGCCCGGGGACGGGTGTGCAGTTTGGAAGTCGCTTGGCTACAGCCCGACAGCCAGGCTGAGAGGCAAGGGGCGGTAGCCCCCA
>NW_011470803.1:0-508 GCF_000754665.1 Bison bison bison
AAAAAACTAGTCAATCTAATCACACTAGGACCACAGCCTTGTCTAACTCAATGAAACTAAGCCATGCCCATGGGGCAAGCCAAAACGGGCAGGTCATGGTGGAGAAATTTGACAGAATGTGGTCCACTGGAGAAGGGAATGGCAAACCACTTCAGTATTCTTGCCTTGAGAACCCCATGAACAGTATGAAAAGGCAAAATGATAGGATACTGAAAGAGAAACTCCCCAGGTCAGTAGGTGCCCCATATGCTACTGGAGATCAGTGGAGAAATAACTCCAGAAAGAATGAAGGGATGGAGCCAAAGCAAAAAGAATACTCAGCTGTGGATGTGACTGGTGATAGAAGCAAGGTCCGATGCTGTAAAGAGTAATATTGCATAGGAACCTGGAATGTCAAGTCCATGAATCAAGGCAAATTGGAAGTGGTCAAACAAGAGATGGCAAGAGTGAATGTCAACACTGTAGGAATCAGCGAACTGAAATGGACTGGAATGGGTGAATTTAACTC
>NW_011470804.1:0-773 GCF_000754665.1 Bison bison bison
CCCAGAAGAAGAGAGAAAAATAAAGGGTATGAGAAAAGTTTAGAGGAGATTATACTTGAAAAACCCCCCAACATGGAAAAGGAAATAGTCAATCAAGTCCAAGAGGTGCCAAGAGTCCCATTTGTGATAAACCCAAGGAGAAACAGCCCTAGACATATACTAAGCAAACTAAGGAAGATGAAACACAAAGAAAGAATATTAAAAGTAGCAAGTTAAAAGTAAGAAGTAACATCCAATGGAAACCCCATATGTTTCACAGCTGATCTTTCAACAGAAACTCTGCAGGCCAGAAGAGAATGGCATGGCATATTTAAAGCACTGAAAGAGAAAAATCTACAGCCAAGATTACTGTACTTGGCAGGGATCTCCTTCAAAATTGATGGAGAAATCAAAGCTTTTCAGATGAGCCAAAGGTAAGAGAATTCTTTACCACAAAACCAGCTTTACAACAAATGGTAAAGGGACTTATATAGTCAAGAAATACAAGAGAAGAAAAAAGATCAACAAAATCGACCCCAAACAATTAAGAAAATGGCAGTAGGAGCACTGCTGCTGCTGCTGCTAAGTCGCTTCAGTCCTGTCTGACTCTGTGCGACCCCATAGACGGCAGCCCACCAGGCTCCCCGGTCCCTGGGATTCTCCAGGCAAGACACTGGAGGGGGTTGCCATTTCCTTCTCCAATGCATGCAAGTGGAAAGTGAAAGGGAAGTCGCTCTGTCATGTCGAACTCTGTGTGACCCCATGGACTGCAGCCTACCAGGCTCCTCCGTCCA
>NW_011470805.1:0-553 GCF_000754665.1 Bison bison bison
CTGGTAGTGGGGGGTGGGGATGGGCAGAGGCCCGGGGGGTCCGGGGAGGCTCAGGAGGCAGCCAGTCCTGGAGAGCGCAAGGCTCAGGGAAGAGCTTCCACGGAGACCCTGGGTGATGATGGCGGGTCTCTGGGAATCCCTGCCAACTGGCAGCCACGTGGTTTCCATTGCTTCCTTCCTCCCATGGTCCATCAGAATAGACCTCCACCCCTGAGTCCCTCTGAGCAGAGTGGACAGAGCTCCCGTTCCTAAGGTCTTACCTCCCGCCTGAAGCTGCTGGGTAAAATAAGTGAGGTGGTACAGGTAGCTCACTGGAACCACCGTCTACACAACCTTGGAGCTGGGTTACCTCTCCTTTAGCAGTTTCCCCTCCACAAGATGAGACAGGCTGAGAATATAGAAAGAGGGTGAGAAAGAGGAGGGGAGGGAAAGGGAGGGAAGCAAAAGGAGCCAGAGCGACGGAAACCTGCTCATAGAACCTGCATCACTGCCCCTGAAACGTGCAGGAAAATAACAGGAAAGCTTGAAGGGACTGGGATCTTCAGCAGGAACT
>NW_011470806.1:0-756 GCF_000754665.1 Bison bison bison
GACTAGCACATATGAAACACTTTATAAATATTAGCTATTGTTGTCAAGTTCCAACTTTTAGATGGTGAAATACTTATACCCTGAATGTGACATAACTGAAGAAATTAAAGAGAACTGGACTTCAAAACTAACACATTCCACCTCCCTATCTTTTAGGTGAGTCCGCCAAGAGTGGGCAGCAAGGGCCTTACTGAAGGCCTGATGATCCATGCGGCCCCCAGTTCTGAACCACGGTTGTTTCCTCCCCATATCTCCAGCGAAAGGACTCCCGGGCTGTAAAATACACTGGCAAAGCTTCCCTTCTAAAAAACAGTGGGGTTTTTCCCTTTAAAAAAGCATACAAAGCAATGTCTTGTGTATTTTAAAAGACTGTTTTCTGAAACCCCAGGCTTTGCTGGTAGCTATCAGGCTTTGATTTGAAGTGTTTGATCTGTCTCTACAAGAGGTTTCTGAGAAGAGTCTTACAGTGCCCTAGAGGAAAATGTACATATTATTACTGTTTGATTTTGTAGAGGTTGTCATGTAAGAACATATTTTTGTTTCTAACAAAGAGAAATGAAGTTTAGACAACATCCGGGAAATGATATACTTTTTGGGAGAAGGCAATTTGGTCAGAAGCATTACATGATATTTGGCTTTCTGTTAAAAGTTTCCCTGAACGTATATTCTCTATGCTAAGAAATCTAGTTTCTGTATGATACAGGTACACTGTGCAATCTGTACTTAACATAGGTTTTAAAATGCCACGTGAAACAT
>NW_011470807.1:0-511 GCF_000754665.1 Bison bison bison
TCAGAGGTGAGAGCACAAAGCAATACAGTAGGCAGACTCTGTTTTTTTTGGGGGGAGGATGCTCGAGAATATCCGGGTGGACTCCTGAGGCTCGATCCCGCATTTGCGTATGCCGAGCCTCCTTCCTCATGACCTTTGTCCAGAGTGGAATGCCTCCCCGGCTCCCGGCACATGATCAGTGCATGCTCACTCACGATATCAGTGCCTGCTCAGCCACGTGATCACTGACGGCACAGTCACGTGATCAGCGCCTCTCAGTCACGTGATCACCGTATGGTAAAGACGTGATCAATGAACGACCAGCCACGTGATCACTGCATGCGCGGTCAGGTGGTCAGTTCCTGATCAGCCACCTGATCAGTGCGTGCAGAGTCCCTTGGTCTGCGCCTGTCAGTCACTGATCACTGCCTGATAAACACGTGATCAGTGCCCGAACAGCCACCTGATCAGTGCGTGCACAGTCCCCTGATCAGCGCCTGTCAGTCACTGATCACTGCCTGATAAACACGTG
>NW_011470808.1:0-729 GCF_000754665.1 Bison bison bison
GTCCATAGGACAAGGGAACTGGGGACAGCGGCCTCTTCCCATTAACACCCAGGGCTCCATGCTGAGAACACCTGTTTGTGGAGTCATAGATGTAAAGGGATTTGGTCTTCAAAATCTTATCTGTAGAACTGGAACTCCCCTTCTTACCTGAGGAACTGAGGCGCTTTGCTGGAAAGACCCTGCCTCAATTTCCGACTCACAGGTTAAGGGTTTGGGGACACAGCATTTATCTTCCCTTTAAAGAATGAATCCATGAGTTAACTCTCAGCCCAGGCATGAAGCAACCACGATCCACATGGCCTTGTTTGGCTTTGAACCTGGGAAAACTAACAGTTCATGTAGACTTGACCTAAAAATAACCCTTCCCTCTATTCTATATGAATTCATCTCTGGTTTCTGGTGAGCCACCCCATGCTTTCTTGGGTGTGTGACCTCCTTGCTGAGGCAACAGGACCCTTCCCTGATGTACAGAGATGGCCCTGGGTGCTATCTCCAGGATTAACATAGCTGCAAAGGACTCATCTTTAGACCTTGCCAAGGAAAAATAAGCCACTGCAATTGTCCAATTCCTGACAAGGGCCGTTTTCCAACTGGTGAGGAACCATGGCAGGAAACTCCCTTGAAACTCACCATGGCACCCTGACCCCTTTTGGAAATGCCCTTCTATGAAAAGTCATGCCTGGTCTTGCACATAAAACTGCATCATCAGCTTCCTTAAAAGAAAAAAAA
>NW_011470809.1:0-529 GCF_000754665.1 Bison bison bison
GGGAGGTTTCTGTCCTCCCTGAGCTCGCCTTAGGACACCTGCGTTACCGTTTGACAGGTGTACCGCCCCAGTCAAACTCCCCACCTGGCACTGTCCCCGGAGCGGGTCGCGCCCGGCCGGCGCGCGGCCGGGCGCTTGGCGCCAGAAGCGAGAGCCCCTCGGGGCTCGCCCCCCCGCCTCACCGGGTCAGTGAAAAAACGATCAGAGTAGTGGTATTTCACCGGCGGCCCGCAAGGCCGGCGGACCCCGCCCGCCCCCTCGCGGGAAACGGGGGGGCGCCGGGGGCCTCCCACTTATTCTACACCTCTCATGTCTCTTCACCGTGCCAGACTAGAGTCAAGCTCAACAGGGTCTTCTTTCCCCGCTGATTCCGCCAAGCCGTTCCCTTGGCTGTGGTTTCGCTGGATAGTAGGTAGGGACAGTGGGAATCTCGTTCATCCATTCATGCGCGTCACTAATAAGATGACGAGGCATTTGGCTACCTTAAGAGAGTCATAGTTACTCCCGCCGTTTACCCGCGCTTCATTGA
>NW_011470810.1:0-961 GCF_000754665.1 Bison bison bison
AGAGGGCCCTGTCATTGGTAGTGCGCAAAGGACAGTTTCTTTCTCTGCTTTAGCCAAGACGGTTCAAGTTCTCTGTCACAGGCCCTAATATCTATTTGAGTTGTCCTGTTAACCTGGGTCTCTGAGAATTTCTGAACCTGACTTTCTCATGTTTTCCCAGCTGAGGTTGTGTACTTCAAACAGAAATATTTGACATCTGTGAAGCAAAAATAAAGTAAAAGCAGACTTAACATCATTACAAAACCAAATGGAAGTATGATAGTTTTAGAATACGCTTTTTTCCTACCAATCCTGCCTTCCACTCTTACCTACCCTTCCAGCCCCAAAAGAGATGCATATTTTTGTCCCTAGAAAAAAAAGTGAATGTGAAAGTTGCATCCAACTCTCTGCAACCCCACGGACCGTAGCCTGCCAGGCTCCTCTGTCCATGGCATTCTCCAGGCAAGAATACTGGAGTGGGTTGCCATTTCCTCCTCCAGGGAATCTTCCCAACCCAGGGATCGAACCCAGGTCTCTAGCATTGCAGGCGGATTCTTACCGTCTGAGCCCCCAGGGAAGCCCCCAGGAAAGGCAGTGTCAAATCCAACTCTGAAACTTGGTAGAAACTCTTCACTGGAAATCATTCATATTCCATGCTGTAACTTTCTAGAGTTGACTCTTCTCTGCAGCCTGACTCTGTATAATGAAGCATTTGTTGGTCAAACGTTTTCTGTACTGAATTTTTGCACTATCTAAAAGGATGAAGCATTGTTGGGAAAATGTCCTGATACTACTTTTAGAATCTTCTGTTTGCCAGTTCAGTATTGGTTGATAGAAGTAAGTCTTTGTATCTGCTGTCATTCAGTAATAAAACTACCTAAAGTTTGATGTTGCTTTACCTTTTATAGAGTGCATTATTTTATAATTCACTCATACATCTTTGATAGGGAGGTGCAATTTTTAGAAAGGAAAATTCTGAGCT
>NW_011470811.1:0-637 GCF_000754665.1 Bison bison bison
CTCTAGCATTGCAGGCGGATTCTTACCGTCTGAGCCCCCACGGGAAGCCCCCAGGAAAGGCAGTGTCAAATCCAACTCTGAAACTTGGTAGAAACTCTTCACTGGAAATCATTCATATTCCATGCTGTAACTTTCTAGAGTTGACTCTTCTCTGCAGCCTGACTCTGTATAATGAAGCATTTGTTGGTCAAACGTTTTCTGTACTGAATTTTTGCACTATCTAAAAGGATGAAGCATTGTTGGGAAAATGTCCTGATACTACTTTTTAGAATCTTCTGTTTGCCAGTTCAGTATTGGTTGATAGAAGTAAGTCTTTGTATCTGCTGTCATTCAGTAATAAAACTACCTAAAGTTTGATGTTGCTTTACCTTTTATAGAGTGCATTATTTTATAATTCACTCATACATCTTTGATAGGGAGGTGCAATTTTTAGAAAGGAAAATTCTGAGCTCAGAGAAGGTAAGTGATTCACATAGTTGGAAAGAGGCTTCAAGCCATATCTTTTGATTTCTTTATAGTTTACACCTTTCACAGATACCATCTGCTGAATCATGTAATGATTAAAACATATATAATAACATTTAAATAACTTGTTATTAAGTGTGGCAGATATTTAAATAAAATTTAGGACAACAGC
>NW_011470812.1:0-755 GCF_000754665.1 Bison bison bison
TGGGAGACTGCAGTCCAGAGGTCCTAGCAACTTCCATCTAGCAACAAAGACCCAGCATAGTCAAAACTAATTCAATGTTAAAAAATAAATAAAAGGACAGAAGTTCTTTGAACACATGACTGAGATTAGGGGTGAGGCAGTACATATATGAACCAGGATAATCTTAAAGTATGAGAAAGTAAAGAAAGTAAAGACAACTATCAAGCTGTCCAAAGTGATAAAAATGAATGATTACACAGTTTTATCTGTATACACTAGCAGATAATAATCTGAAAAGGAATTTAAAAATTCCCTTTCAATAATGTCAACATGAATAAAATACTTTGCCATGGATGTAACGAGGATGACAAGACTGGCACACTGGAAATTATACACCATGGCTGAAAAATATCCTGAATACATGGACAGATATTCCATAGCGATGGAAATATTTAAGATGGCAATACCATGGAATGCATCTTCAATCTGAAATGAAGATTCCATATGACTTGATCGCTCAGAGCTTTTGTGTCATCAAGTGTTATTAAAGTAAAAAGAGATAGAGAAAGCTGCTGACATAGACTTGCGTGGGGGCGGTGCCTAAGACTACCACCTGCTGGTCTTTAGCCAGAAATTATACAGCCAGTAGCAGTCTGCTAAGGAAGAAAGGCAGTGTCTCAGAGAATGGCACCAGGCCCCTCAGCCACGACATGCCTTGAGAGAACATTGGCTGCAGGTGAGTCATCCAGGGCCAAAAAATGATGGATATGAATCTT
>NW_011470813.1:0-573 GCF_000754665.1 Bison bison bison
AATATCCTGAATACATGGACAGATATTCCATAGCGATGGAAATATTTAAGATGGCAATACCATGGAATGCATCTTCAATCTGAAATGAAGATTCCATATGACTTGATCGCTCAGAGCTTTTGTGTCATCAAGTGTTATTAAAGTAAAAAAGAGATAGAGAAAGCTGCTGACATAGACTTGCGTGGGGGTGGGTGCCTAAGACTACCACCTGCTGGTCTTTAGCCAGAAATTATACAGCCAGTAGCAGTCTGCTAAGGAAAGAAAGGCAGTGTCTCAGAGAATGGCACCAGGCCCCTCAGCCACGACATGCCTTGAGAGAACATTGGCTGCAGGTGAGTCATCCAGGGCCAAAAAAATGATGGATATGAATCTTGAAGAAAGGCAGATTTCCAGGCAAATATATTGTTTCCTTAACACAGATTAGGAGAACAAGGTATGAGTAAACATACTGTTTTGTTCAAGTCGCTTCTGAGGCTTTTGGGGGAAACGACCTTGAAGTCAGAGTCTAGCAGATATTAACCAATCGCTTAAGACAAACATTTCCTTAGGAAAAACTGCATTGCTTAGCTCAAA
>NW_011470814.1:0-526 GCF_000754665.1 Bison bison bison
TATCTGCACTGTCCAGCACCGTAGCACGTGGCCACAGATGCTCCTGAGACCTGAAATGTGGTGGGTGTGACTGAAGAACTGAACGCTTTACTTCCTATACGTGTAGAGTCATTGTCTGTACCGGGTGGCTGGGTAAGTACTTTATCGGCCAGTGCGGATCCAGACTGAGGGGGATCTTGTTGTCTTGTTTCTACCCCTGGAACCCCAACACCCTCAGTGCACACAGCTGGAAAAGGTTGAAGGGGCTTCCCTGATGGGTCAGTGGTAAAGAATCCGCCTGCCAATGCAAGAGACATGAGAGACGTGGGTTTGATCCCTGGGTCAAGAAGATCCCCTCGAGAAGGGAATGGCAACCCACTCTAGGATTCTTGCCTGGAGAATCCCATGCACAGAGGAGCCTAGCGAGCTCCACAACCTCATAGGTTCACAAAGTATTGGACATGACTGAATCGACTTAGCACGCAGACACACAGCCTCATATGGCAAGTGGCACCACACTGGATATCTCAAACAGAATATACTTCAT
>NW_011470815.1:0-573 GCF_000754665.1 Bison bison bison
GCCTGGCTCCTAGGTCCGAAAGGAAGGCGAGAGCTGAGCTGAGGCACCAGTCAGGCACCAGTCACGTCTCCCACACTCCAGCAGCCTGCTCCTTCACGGTCGCGAATGCTAGAAGTTGGGCAGGGCTTGAGGAGGCTCGCCCAGGCCAGAGCAGCCTCTCGGCCGGGGCTCTGTGCTATCGCGCCTGGGCGCAGAGCTGGAGCTCCACCAGCGTGGAAGCTCACTCTGTCCTTCCCAGTAACAGGCTTGCAAGCACCCGCCGGCAGCCAGCCTCTTCTCTCCCGCGTTCCGGGCATTGGGCTCCAAACCTGGGACCAAAGTACTGCCCGGAGCTCACTGATCATGGGCTGGTTCCCCTGCGCTGCGGCTGTGCTAGGGAGCCCAAACGCGCAGGGGAAGCCCGAACAGCACATCCACCTGCCTCTAGGCGGGAGGACAGCTCCAGGGAAGGCCCGGTCTGGCAGGCGCTTTCTGGGCACAAACGGAGCAACACTCTGGCTGTGGAGCTGCCTACCCAAGCCAGGGGCACCGGGACCCTGACTTCCCTCCGTGCGGCGCTCAGTCTGGGCGGGG
>NW_011470816.1:0-563 GCF_000754665.1 Bison bison bison
AAAAAACCCCCAGGTTCCAAATTCAGCTCGACAATTTGCCTCTCTTCCAGGGGACACCTCGAGAGGCAAGAGGAGTTCCAAGCCTCAACCCAAGACGAGGCCTGTCTCCCCTGTCCCAAGTCCGCAGGGACCCTGCGATCGGAGTCTGAAATCAGAGGAACCCTGAGGTTCCTGCCTCAACTGGAGATGAGGCCCTCTTCCAATGCACCAAACCCAGTGGAGTCCCGAGAGGCCCCTCCCAAATCCAGTTTCCCTGACTTCTCAGAGCCACCATGAGAAGCCCCCTGAGGTCACCTGCACAAGTCGAGGGAACCCAGGGTCTCCTACCTCAACCTGAGAAAGCTCTCGAGAGACCTTCTTCAACAAGTCTCGAGGCCAGATTCCCCTACCATGACTCGAGAGCAATGACGCGCTGCCCCTCGCCACTCGCATGGAGACCCGACTTCCCTGGCGCCCCACGAGAGGCTCACTGACCTCGCCGTCGTACCTCGTGAGAAAGCGCACACTGGGGCCGCCGCTCGAAAACAGCACCGAGACTCCCCCGTCATCGCGAGATGAGGGCC
>NW_011470817.1:0-642 GCF_000754665.1 Bison bison bison
AGGTGATCCATATTAAAGGGAAAGAGAGTTGTATACGATCACTTTTACCATATGGTTCACAGGAAGGAAGAGGGTACTTATCACTGTATAGAAAAACTAATGAAGGAAATGCCTGGATTCTTCAGCCCATGGGAGAGGCTTGCCTCTCCTCTTCAGGAATTAATAAGGAGCAGAGAATTCCTGACAGATCCAAAACAGCACACAGGAAGCCTCTTGTTAAATGCTTCCTGACAATTCCCTCTATTTTATTATATTTGTAAAAAAAGGTCTTGACCAAATGAATTTGGTTAGTATTAACCAACCTTATAGAAAGGTGACGGTAAACAACAAATAAAATTATCAAGACAATCACCAAAGCTACAGTTCCAGACCCGATACTGTGGGTAATACTTTGAAACCATCCTCGTGGGTCTAGCCCAGGTAATTTGTTCAGCTAAAGTTTCCAAATTAGGGGAAGAGGGCAGATTTTTAGAAAAAAGTTTTAAGATTTTCTTTATAGTAGTTGTACATTCAGAGAGGCATTATCACGTATATTTATTAAATGAAATTTGATTTGTTCCCAGTTGTAGGCACTGTGATTGACGTGAACAGGAATAACACAAAAAGCTTAAAAGAAATAGAGGTGTTAATACAAGTATATAG
>NW_011470818.1:0-888 GCF_000754665.1 Bison bison bison
GGTCTTGACCAAATGAATTTGGTTAGTATTAACCAACCTTATAGAAAGGTGACGGTAAACAACAAATAAAATTATCAAGACAATCACCAAAGCTACAGTTCCAGACCCGATACTGTGGGTAATACTTTGAAACCATCCTCGTGGGTCTAGCCCAGGTAATTTGTTCAGCTAAAGTTTCCAAATTAGGGGAAGAGGGCAGATTTTTAGAAAAAAGTTTTAAAGATTTTCTTTTATAGTAGTTGTACATTCAGAGAGGCATTATCACGTATATTTATTAAATGAAATTTGATTTGTTCCCAGTTGTAGGCACTGTGATTGACGTGAACAGGAATAACACAAAAAAGCTTAAAGAAATAGAGGTGTTAATACAAGTATATAGTTTGCAATTAATACAAGTTACAGAATGTAAAAGTCTTATTAAATTGTAAATTTTCTATGGCTATAACAAAAGGAAGTGGGACACAGGCCTGTATAAAATATGACTGACTGTAGCGAAAGAAATAGTTATTGTGACGACTGGTCCCTATGAAATGTCCGGTCCAAGTTCCAAGTTGTTCTGTGCTCTGATGCTTGCAGCAAGTTTCCAAATGGCCCATTGTTCAGGCCCACTCTGTTTATGGAGGACGATCTTAGGAGGAGGTGGGCTAATCCATGGTCAAGTCACTCAAGAAGTCGTTTGCATAGTAATGTTCCATCATAGTGTCAAGTGACCTTCCATATCACACACAGTGTTGTTAATATCATCTGAGCAGTCAGATAACCACATACCATGGGGTCCCCAAGCAACAATTGTATGATTAGCCACAAACATTGATTTCTTGATTGGTTTGACATTTGTCCCCAAGGAATGGGAGTATAAGTAAAGTTTTTATAAGTAAACCCTTTGCA
>NW_011470819.1:0-660 GCF_000754665.1 Bison bison bison
ATGGACATCAGAAGGGGGCCAGAGAATGCCCCCCTTGCTAGTGTTAGCCAGGGAGTTACATACATTTTAATTTAGTTATTATAATACATCAAAAGCATGTCTGAAATTTGTGAAAATTTTACCAGACCTACTCCCACAATTTATATTTTAGGATAACAGGATTAGAAGTTAACAATAGAAAGATCCTACCAGACCCACTCCCATAATATAGCTTCTAAAATATAAGGATTCGTCAGAAGGTTTTCAGGGAGGAGAAACTGTCCTCAAGCATGATACACTGTTGCTATATAATTCTAATTACAGAGTTTAAACTGAATTGTTTGCTGTGTAATCATCATTTCAAGGTTTAAAGAAAAAACAAACAAAACATTTTCTGTGACTAAGACTAATGAATATAGAGAAAAACAAACAAGCAAGCAATTCTCCTCCTTGAGAATTCCAGAACCCTATCTCCTCCTCAAGAATCCAGATATTTTTCTCTTCTTTGGGTAGGCCAGACTTCTTATCAATCTGCATAGGAATTGACTCTCTATCCCCAACACAAGTTCAGTTCAGTTTCTCAGTCGTGTCCAACTATTTGTAACCCCAAGGACTGTGACACACCAGACTCCTCTGTTCATCACGAACTTCCATAGCTTGCTCAAACTCATCTCCATTGAG
>NW_011470820.1:0-885 GCF_000754665.1 Bison bison bison
AAAGAAGTCGTGGAACATATACACAATGGAATATTACTCAACCACGAAAAGGAACAATACGAGTCAGTTTAACTGAGGTAGATGAACCTAGAAACTGTGATACAGAGTGAAGTAAGTCAGAAAGAGAAAAATAAATATAGTAAATGAACGCATACACATGGAATCTTGTAAAATGGTACTGGTGAATATTTGAAGAGCAGAAACAGATACACAGATGTAGAGGAAGGACTTGTGAACTCAGCTGGAGAAGGAGAGGGTGGGATGAATTGAGAGAGTAGCACTGAAACATCACCTACTACCATATGTAAAATAGCTAGCTAGTGGGAAGTTGCTATATAACATGGGGAGCCCAGCACTGTCCTCTGTGATGACCTAGAGGGTGGGATGGCGGGAAGTGGGAGGCAGGGCTCACCAAAGAGTGGATAATATACTTATGGCCTATTCATGTTGTTGTATGAGGAAAACAAACCAAACAATGTAAAGCAGTTATCCTTCAATTAAAAATTATAAATACAATCTAAAACTATCATTCAACACATTTGTACTGTCATCAAAGCTATATGGGATCATCTTCTATTCCTAGCTATTTTTCCACTATAAGTGCTTATAAACGTCATTAAAGGTTTTGAAAATATGATTTTAAAATATGATTTTAATAGCTACACAGTATTGCTTAATATCTCACACATACATAATAACATTTCAGTCTCAACATAGAAACATAATACCAAAAAAGGTTTGCATTTTAAACTAAAGCTTGCATTTTAATTCAGTTCAGTGAGAATTCCTCTGAAGATCTAAAATTCTTATGAAAAGTACATTATGTCGAGTCCTTCTTGCTTTCATCTGTTATGCCATATTCTCATTTACTTCTAAGGACTCTTG
>NW_011470821.1:0-591 GCF_000754665.1 Bison bison bison
AATTAAAAATTAATAAATACAATCTAAAACTATCATCAACACATTTGTACTGTCATCAAAGCTATATGGGATCATCTTCTATTCCTAGCTATTTTTCCACTATAAGTGCTTATAAACGTCATTAAAGGTTTTGAAAATATGATTTTAAAATATGATTTTAATAGCTACACAGTATTGCTTAATATCTCACACATACATAATAACATTTCAGTCTCAACATAGAAACATAATACCAAAAAAAGGTTTGCATTTTAAACTAAAGCTTGCATTTTAATTCAGTTCAGTGAGAATTCCTCTGAAGATCTAAAATTCTTATGAAAAGTACATTATGTCGAGTCCTTCTTGCTTTCATCTGTTATGCCATATTCTCATTTACTTCTAAGGACTCTTGGACTTTTGACATTTTTGCCTTAGGCTGTAATTTTTGACTGAGATAAAATCTTAAATTTAGATATTAAGAATGTCAAGAAGCACTCTTGTAAGTGTGAGTCACTCAGTCATGTCCAGTTATTCGTGACCCATGGACTGTAGCCCACCAGGTCCTCTGTCCACAGAATTTTCCAGGCAAGAATATTGGAGTGTGTAGCCATT
>NW_011470823.1:0-673 GCF_000754665.1 Bison bison bison
TCACAATTTGTATGGAAATACAAAACACCTCGAATAGCCAAAGCTATCTTGAGAAACAAGAATGGAACTGGAGGAATCAACTTACCTGACTTCAGGCTCTACTACAAAACCACAGTTATCAAGACAGTATGGTACTGGCACAAAGACAGAAATATAGATTAATGGAACAAAATAGAAAGCACAGAGATAAATCCACGCACATATGGACACCTTATCTTTGACAAAGGAGGCAAGAATATACAATGGATTAAAGACAATCTCTTTAACAAGTGGTGCTGGGAAATCTGGTCAACCACTTGTAACAGAATGAAACTAGAACACTTTCTAACACCATACACAAAAATAAACTCAAAATGGATTAAAGATCTCAATGTAAGACCAGAAACTATAAAACTCCTAGAGGAGAACATAGGCAAAACACGCTCTGACATACATGACAGCAGGATCCTCTATGACCCACCTCCCAGAATACTGGAAATCAAAGCAAAAATAAACAAATGGGACCTAATTAACCTTAAAAGCTTCTGCACATCAAAAGAAACTATTAGCAAGGTGAAAAGACAGCATTCAGAATGGGAGAAAATAATAGACGAATGAAGCAACCGACAGACAACTAATCTTAAAAAATATACAAGCAACTCCTACAGCTCAACTCCAGAAAAATAAATGACCC
>NW_011470824.1:0-541 GCF_000754665.1 Bison bison bison
AGCGGGTGGGCCCTTCGGTCCTCTGGAGCAGGAGTCGTCGTCGTGGCTGGTGCGCCGCCTGGCCCCTGGGCCCGGCCGTTGCCGGGCCCGCTTGGGCTCCGCTGGGGTGCCGAGCTCTTCGGTTTTGAAACCATATCTAGGGGAGCAAAAGGCAGACAGGGCACATCAGAAGCCGTGGCCGTCCAGATCACCCACCGTGCTGGCGCCGCCGCGGCGCCCGTTCGACAGCCCCCCCGGCCGCCCGGCCTCTGGTCTGTCAGGCCCAGGGCGACTTCTGCAGGGCCATTTTCTGCAAACGAATCCCTTGGCCCTGGGAAATGAGGGGTGCCCGCACGGCCAGAAGCGGCCCAAAACCCTCCACTCAGGCCGCCGACTTTCGGCCCCTTCCCCCCAAGCCCCAGCCCCAGCCCCAGCCTACGTGTATCCAGCTCCAGACGCTTGGCAGGGCTGAACCCTCCTTGCTCCTGGGCCACGTCCTGGGCCCGTGCGCTGGCTGGAGGACTTACCTGGATGCGAGGTTCTGGGATTCCCGTCTGACGAG
>NW_011470825.1:0-778 GCF_000754665.1 Bison bison bison
ACACTGTACTATACAAACAAAGAACCTGCACTTTACTATTTAGCTTCCCCGGAGAAGGCAATGGCACCCCACTCCAGTACTCTTGCCTGGAGAATCCCATGGACTGAGGAGCCTGGTGCACTGCAGTCCATGGGATCGCCAAGAGTCGGACACGACTGAACGACTTCACTTTCACTTTTCACTTTTACGCATTGGAGAAGGAAATGGCAACCCACTCCAGTGTTCTTTCCTGGAGAATCCCAGGAATGCGGTAGCCTTGTGGGCTGCTGTCTATGGGGTCGCATAGAGTCGGACACAACTGAAGCGACTTGGTGGCAGCAGCAACAAGTCTCCCTACTTCAAATATCTCAATCGTGGCTGGGATCTCTCTAGAAAAATCCACCTGAATGTTCAAAGCACAAAATAAAGGTCAGAGGAATACAGTACCTAAGATGAAAAAAGGGATCAAAGAACCTAAAGTCCTTTCTTCCTCTATTAGTAGGGCACTGGTAGATTTAGGAGAGATGTAGAGGCAGGGAATATTAGTGGAAGAGAAAAAGAAAAAGAAAAAATGGAGGAGGAGGAAAGAGAAGGTAAGATGATAGGCTTTACTAATTGTTGAGGTCCTTTAACGGACCAGACCCTGGTGGTCCAGAGTCGACGATAAGAAGTAAAGGAGAGAAAGAGGCTGATATTCCTTGGTTTACGCAGAAAGCCAAGAAAGCCCCTGGCACGGGGCTCGCTCAGTTCATGGAGGCCTCAGGCTCCTCTCGATGCGGTGAAGGCACACAGCGCCTTC
>NW_011470826.1:0-574 GCF_000754665.1 Bison bison bison
TGGCAGCAGCAACAAGTCTCCCTACTTCAAATATCTCAATCGTGGCTGGGATCTCTCTGAAAAATCCACCTGAATGTTCAAAGCACAAAATAAAGGTCAGAGGAATACAGTACCTAAGATGAAAAAAGGGAATCAAAGAACCTAAAGTCCTTTCTTCCTCTATTAGTAGGGCACTGGTAGATTTAGGAGAGATGTAGAGGCAGGGAATATTAGTGGAAGAGAAAAGAAAAAGAAAAAAATGGAGGAGGAGGAAAGAGAAGGTAAGACGATAGGCTTTACTAATTGTTGAGGTCCTTTAATGGACCAGACCCTGGTGGTCCAGAGTCGACGATAAGAAAGTAAAGGAGAGAAAGAGGCTGATATTCCTTGGTTTACGCAGAAAGCCAAGAAAGCCCCTGGCACGGGGCTCGCTCAGTTCATGGAGGCCTCAGGCTCCCTCTCGATGCGGTGAAGGCACACAGCGCCTTCTCAAGAGGGTCTTAGAAGCCTGGGCAGAAAAGTGAATTCAGAGGGCTTCTGTGCTCCAAAGAAATAGCCTGATAGAGAAAAAGAAAGACATGGGGATCAGAGCTCT
>NW_011470827.1:0-527 GCF_000754665.1 Bison bison bison
CAAATGCAAAGGATCATAAGAGACTACTATCAGCAATTATATGCTAATGAAATGGACAACGTGGAAGAAATGGACAAATTCTTAGAAAAGTACAAACTTTCCAAAACTGAACCAGGAAGAAATGAAAATCTTAACAGATCCATCACAAGCACGGAAATTGAAACTGTATAAAAAATCTTCCAGCAACAAAAGCCCAGGTCCAGACGGCTTCACAGCTGAATTCTACCAAAAATTTAGAGAAGAGCTAACACCTATCCTACTCAAACTCTTCCAGAAAATTGCAGAGGAAGGTAAACTTCCAAAGTCATTCTATGAGGCCACCATCACCCTAATACCAAAACCTGACCAAGATGCCACAAAAAAGAAAACTACAGGCCAATATCATTGATGAACATAGATGCAAAAATCCTTAACAAAATTCTAGCAATCAGAATCCAATAACACATTAAAAAGATCATACATCATGACCGTGTGGGCTTTATCCCAGGGATGCAAGGATTCTTCAATATCCACAAATCAATCAATGT
>NW_011470828.1:0-684 GCF_000754665.1 Bison bison bison
CAGATCTCTTTAGCTGCCTCCTTAGAAATCTGTAGGCAGATTAAGAAGCAAGAGTTAGAACTGGACATGGAACAATGCACTAGATTCAAATTGGGAAAGGAGTACCTCAAGGCTGTATATTGCCATGTGGCTTCTTTAACTTATATTCAGAGCACATCATGTGAAATGCCAGGCTGGATGAAGCCCAAACTAGAATCAGGATTGCCTGGAGAAATATCAATAACCTCAGATATGCACTTGACACCACATATATGACTGAAAGTGAAGAATAACTAAGGAGCCTGCTGATGAAAAGAAAGAAGAGAGTGAAAAAAGCTGGCTCGTAACTCAACATTGAAAAAATGAAGATCATGGCATCTGGTCCCATCACTTCATGTCAAATAGGGAAAACATGGAGAAAATGGAAACAGTGATAGACTTTATTTTCTCAGGCTCCAAAATCACTGCAGATGCTGACTGCAGCCATGAAATTAAAAGGTGCTAGATCCTTGGAAGAAAAGCTGTAACCATCTAAAGAGCATATTCAAAAGCAGAGGCATAACCTTGCAATTATGGGAGAGTTGAACTATACAGGAAACTGAGCATGGAATAATCAATGCTTTTGAACTGTGGTGTTGGAGATACTCTTGTGAGTCCGTTGGACTGCAAGGAGATCAAAGCAGGCAATCCTGATAGAACTCAGCT
>NW_011470829.1:0-678 GCF_000754665.1 Bison bison bison
GGCCGAGTTCCGCGCATGCGCACGCGGTGGCCCACCTGGAGGCAACTGCTGGGGCGTAGTCAGGCTGAACCTGAATCTGAAGTGTCCTGGGTCCTGTCAAGACTGCGCAGCTCACCAAAGGGGAAAAGAAAAACAATAGATTGCACAGTCGCCAGGGCACAGGGCTGAGAACGACCTCCGAGTCTACCAGGGGACTTCAATGATGGTGTCTAGCACTCACAGCCCTCAGGGGTGACCTGCCCCTTGCTTAAGAAACTTGACCGTACACCTGGATCTTGAAGCCCCTTCTCTTGGAATTCCATTTTGCTCAATGCAGGGCAGCCTGCCCCCGATTTTGCACAGCTAGAGTGAGCTGAGCCGAGAAGACAACGGTAACCCACTCCAGTACTCTTGCCTGGAAAATCCCATGGACGGAGGGGCCTGGTAGGCTGCAGCGCATGCGGTCGCTAAGAGTCGGGCACGACTGAGCGATTTCACTTTCACTTTTCACTTTCATGCATTGGAGAAGGGAAGGGCAACCCACTCCAGTATTCCTGCCTGGAGAATCCCAGGGACAGAGGAGCCTAGTGGGCTGCTGTCTATGGGGTCGCACAGAGTCAGACGGGACTGAAGCGACTTAGCAGCAGCCTAGTGAGCTGAGAATGAGCTTTACTTCTTTTTTCTTTTTTTTTTTAATTT
>NW_011470830.1:0-787 GCF_000754665.1 Bison bison bison
GGGCAGCCTGCCCCCGATTTTGCACAGCTAGAGTGAGCTGAGCCGAGAAGACAACGGCAACCCACTCCAGTACTCTTGCCTGGAAAATCCCATGGACGGAGGAGCCTGGTAGGCTGCAGCGCATGCGGTCGCTAAGAGTCGGGCACGACTGAGCGATTTCACTTTCACTTTTCACTTTCATGCATTGGAGAAGGGAAGGGCAACCCACTCCAGTATTCCTGCCTGGAGAATCCCAGGGACAGAGGAGCCTAGTGGGCTGCTGTCTATGGGGTCGCACAGAGTCAGACGGGACTGAAGCGACTTAGCAGCAGCCTAGTGAGCTGAGAATGAGCTTTACTTCTTTTTTCTTTTTTTTTAATTTTAGAGTCCTACACTTTTTTAATGGCTGAGGAAAACCGAAAAGCATATTATTTTCTGACGTGAAAATTGTGTGAAGTTCAATTTTTTGGTGTCCTTAAAGTTTGAAACAGGGACTTTGCCAGTTCCTTTGGTTATTGTCTATGACTGAAAACTTGATCAATCGTCAAAGATCATATTCGCAAAGCCTAAAATAGTTCTTTTTGGGGCCCTTTACAGAGTCTTTTTTTAAATGCTCTGTTCTGCTGGAAGTCTCCTAGTAGTCATATGGGGGAATAAAGTCTTGGTTTTGTTACAATATTTTCTTCTCTATTATATTCATTTTTCATTCTTTATTAATTGCATTCCTTCTTATCGCTATAAGTTTGTTCTGTTGCGCATCTTTACAACTTTTTGAGATAGTTATTTGTAACTCTCATTTCTCTTATAT
>NW_011470831.1:0-566 GCF_000754665.1 Bison bison bison
CCTTTACAATGCAGATATCATTTCTACCCACTGTTAGAGCTATTGACGTGAATTTCTTTATCTTCTTTTCTAAAGTCTGGAATTCTTGAAGGCACACTCTATGTCTTATTCATATTTGTATCCTCTGAGGGATTTGCATAGAATAGATGCTTAAGACATCTTTGTTGAAAGAATGGACACCATTCAATACATACTTATAGCAATGAATTGCTATTATTAACTTTCAGATTTGATTTCCTATAATCACTACCCTTGATGACAGAGAATGAACCTTTTTTTTTCTTTTCTAGGAAGCAAACCCAGAGATAAACAGAAAATCAAAACTGGTTTCCATTAGCATATGTGGAAAGATTTCGTTTATGCTCAAGTAAAAACTAGACTGATATAAATACAAAATGCACTTGGCCATTTGTTTTGAATTTTAGCACTTTCTTTCATGAAAAAAAAAAGCCCAGAACCATTGGTGTGTTAATGAGTTCCCCATGTGAGCACCAGGGTTGGCATGACATCCCCTGGTTTCATAGAGCTTTTGACATCAACCATGACTGGAACTATCTGTTGCTCAT
>NW_011470832.1:0-665 GCF_000754665.1 Bison bison bison
ACTCTATGTCTTATTCATATTTGTATCCTCTGAGGGATTTGCATAGAATAGATGCTTAAGACATCTTTGTTGAAAGAATGGACACCATTCAATACATACTTATAGCAATGAATTGCTATTATTAACTTTCAGATTTGATTTCCTATAATCACTACCCTTGATGACAGAGAATGAACCTTTTTTTTTTTCTTTTCTAGGAAGCAAACCCAGAGATAAACAGAAAATCAAAACTGGTTTCCATTAGCATATGTGGAAAGATTTCGTTTATGCTCAAGTAAAAACTAGACTGATATAAATACAAAATGCACTTGGCCATTTGTTTTGAATTTTAGCACTTTCTTTCATGAAAAAAAAAAAGCCCAGAACCATTGGTGTGTTAATGAGTTCCCCATGTGAGCACCAGGGTTGGCATGACATCCCCTGGTTTCATAGAGCTTTTGACATCAACCATGACTGGAACTATCTGTTGCTCATTCGGCAGGCACAGAACTTCCTCCCAGCCTTGCCTATGACAAGGTCATCCTCTGTTTCAATTGGACACGTGGGTCCTTTAGAATGGAGCTTCAGTCTGGCCGTGGTATTTGGCAACAATGACAAAGACAGCAATCAACAACTGCCACCCCACTCACTGTTCACTTGCCAAAGCTAAAAAGTGACTGATTTTC
>NW_011470833.1:0-1386 GCF_000754665.1 Bison bison bison
ACGTGGTTTTTCTCGAGTTGCGGCGGGATTCTCGAGTTACGACGGGGAATTCAGGATGCCTCCTGTGTTGGCCCAGGCAAGTCCAATCCTCCATTCGAGTTGCGAAGGAAAGCTGGGGATTGCTCTCGAGTGACTGCAGGGCCAATAGACCTCGTCAAGGCTTGTGTCCAGAAGGCAATGTTCCTCTCCAGGGGCGACAGGGACCTCGGGGTTGCATTCCAGATGCACCCGGGAGACAGGCATTCATCTCGAGTGGAAGGAAAGAACCCCGCTCTGCTCTCGAGTCGCGACAGGTATCTCATGGAGCTCACTGGGTGGACTAAAGGGAGTCAAGCCTCCTGAGGCGTTTGGAGAGAGGTCGCGAGATTGGTCTCTAGGCCAGGCAAGAGACGAAGGCCCTCATCTCGCGATGACGGGGGAGTCTCGGGGTTGTTCTCGAGCGGCGGCCCCAGTGTGCGGTTTCCCACGAGGTACGACGGCGAGGTCAGTGAGCCTCTCGTGGAGCGCCAGGGAAGTCGGATCTCCATGCGAGTGGCGAAGGGGAGCGCGTCATTGCTCTCGAGTCATGGTAGGGGAATCTGGCCTCTAGACGTGTTGAAAAAAGTCTCTCGAGGTCTTTCTCGGGTTGAGGCAGGAAACCCTGGCTTCCCTCGACTTGTGCAGGTGACCTCAGGGGGCTTCTCATGGTGGCTCTGAGAACGCAGGGAAACTGGAGGTGGGAGGGGCCTCTCGGGACTCCCCTAGGTTTGGTGCATTGGAAGAGGGCCTCATCTCCAGTTGAGGCATGAACCTCAGGGTTCCTCTGATTTCAGACTCCGATCGCAGGGTCCCTGCAGACTGGGGACAGGAGAGTCAGGCCTCGTCTTGGGTTGAGGCATGGAACTCCGCTTGCCTCTCGAGGTGTCCCCGGGGAGAGAAGCCACTTGTCCAGCTGTATTTTGAACCAGGGGGTTTTTCCGGACGATGCACGGGCGAGTCACTGCCCCTTCGCGTTGACTTCATTCACAGGGTGGAGTTTGGAGAGGTGTCTGGGCATCGTTTTCTTATCAAGAGGGGACCAGGAAATCGGGGTCCTTCGCAATGTGGAAGCACCGACGAGGCCACGTCTGGAATGTCGTCGTTAGACCGGCCTCATCCTGAGGTGCGACCGGAAGGTCGGGAACCCCTTCCAGACAAAGCAGGGGAGTCGACCCTCCTGTCGAGATCAGGAGGGTAGAAGGGGCTCAGAGGGAGCGTGCCAGAAAACCTCGGTGTTCCTCTCCAGGGAGACCGGGATGTCGGGGAACTTTGTGGGTCGCATCAAGGGTGCCAAGTACCGTTTCGACCTCCAATTCCTAACGTGGGACTTCTCCGGAGACGCTGTAGCGGGAAACGGCTTCATCTTGC
>NW_011470833.1:5198-6510 GCF_000754665.1 Bison bison bison
GGAGTTTGGGAGGTGTCTGGGCATCGTTTTCTTATCAAGAGGGGACCAGGAAATCGGGGTCCTTCGCAATGTGGAAGCACCGACGAGGCCACGTCTGGAATGTCGTCGTTAGACTGGCCTCATCCTGAGGTGCGACCGGAAGGTCGGGAACCCCTTCCAGACAAAGCAGGGGAGTCGACCCTCCTGTCGAGATCAGGAGGGTAGAAGGGGCTCAGAGGGAGCGTGCCAGAAAACCTCGGTGTTCCTCTCCAGGGAGACCGGGATGTCGGGGAACTTTGTGGGTCGCATCAAGGGTGCCAAGTACCGTTTCGACCTCCAATTCCTAACGTGGGACTTCTCCGGAGACGCTGTAGCGGGAAACGGCTTCATCTTGCGATGACGGGGGAACCACGTGGTTTTTCTCGAGTTGCGACGGGTTTCTTGAGTTACGACGGGAATTCAGGATGCCACTTGTGTTGGCCGAGGGATGTCCAATCTTCCATTCGAGTTGAGAACGAAAGTTGGGGATTGCTCTCGAATGACTGCAGGGTCTTAGACCTCATCTAGGCTTGTGTCCAGAAGGCAATGTTCCTCTCCAGGGGCGACAGGGACCTCGGGGTTGCATTCCAGATGCACCCGGGAGACAGGCATTCATCTCGAGTGGAAGGAAAGAACCCCGCTCTGCTCTCGAGTCGCGACAGGTATCTCATGGAGCTCACTGGGTGGACTAAAGGGAGTCAAGCCTCCTGAGGCGTTTGGAGAGAGGTCGCGAGATTGGTCTCTAGGCCATGCAGTAGACGAAGGCCCTCGTCTCGCGATGACGGGAGAGTCTCGGGGTTGTTCTCGAGCGGCGGCCCCAGTGTGCGGTTTCTCACGAGGTACGACGGCGAGGTCAGTGAGCCCCTCGTGGGGCGCCAGTAAAGTCGGGTCTCCATGTGAGTGGCGACGGGGCGCGCGTCATTGCTCTCGAGTCATGGTAGGGGAATCTGGCCTCGAGACGTGTTGAAGAAGGTCTCTCGACGTCTTTCTCGGGTTGAGGCAGGAAACCCTGGCTTCCCTCGACTTGTGCAGCTGACCTCAGCGGGCTTCTCATGGTGGCTCTGAGAAGTCAGGGAAACTGGAGGTGGGAGGGGCCTCTCGGGACTCCACTGGGTTTGGTGCATTGGAAGAGGGCCTCATCTCCAGTTGAGGCAGGAACCTCAGGGGTCCTCTGATTTCAGACTCCGATCGCAGGGTCCGTGCAGACTGGGGACAGGAGAGTCAGGCCTCGTCTTGGATTAAGGCATGGAACTCCGCTTGCCTCTCGAGGTGTCCCCGGGGAGAGAAGCCACTT
>NW_011470834.1:0-559 GCF_000754665.1 Bison bison bison
TACCTAGAAGTGGAATTGCTAGATCACATGGACTTCTGTTATTAAGGCTGGAAGGCCTCCTCCCCCCATACTGTTTTGCATAGTGGCTGCACTAACTTACATTCCCAGCAGTAGTCCATAAGGGTCCCTTTTTCTCTGTATCCTCACCAACATGTGCTGTTTTCATGTCTGGTGGTTTCCTCATCTTTGTCACAAGCATTCTTGCCGCATAACTACTTAGCCACAAGGCAGTCTTGCCATAAAAGATAAGTAACAAAAAATAAAAGGACATTAAAAGAATGTAAACAGGAAACATCAGAAAGGAATAGACTATTGCAAAATACAAAATATTTGAATACCTTTAAAATATGTGTAGACTCATGGCAATACTTCTCAAAAAACTTTATTTCTTGGCTTGTACCAAAACACTGGTCTTCCAGGTCTTTTTTCATAGTATTTTAAATCTTTTTTTTTTGGCTTCTCCTTGTTCAGAATCGTACATTTTTTTTTTTTCACTAAAATGTCTTCCTTCATTTAGATAGACTTCCCAAATACTAGGATGCCTATTTATAACTGAGCT
>NW_011470835.1:0-777 GCF_000754665.1 Bison bison bison
GTGCTCTGGACAGCGGGTGGGGCCCTTCGGTCCTCTGGAGCAGGAGTCGTCGTCGTGGCTGGTGCGCCGCCTGGCCCCTGGGCCCGGCCGTTGCCGGGCCCGCTTGGGCTCCGCTGGGGGTGCCGAGCTCTTCGGTTTTGAAACCATATCTAGGGGAGCAAAAGGCAGACAGGGCACATCAGAAGCCGTGGCCGTCCAGATCACCCACCGTGCTGGCGCCGCCGCGGCGCCCGTTCGACAGCCCCCCCGGCCGCCCGGCCTCTGGTCTGTCAGGCCCAGGGCGACTTCTGCAGGGCCATTTTCTGCAAACGAATCCCTTGGCCCTGGGAAATGACGGGGTGCCCGCACGGCCAGAAGCGGCCCAAAACCCTCCACTCAGGCCGCCGACTTTCGGCCCTTCCCCCCCAAGCCCCAGCCCCAGCCCCAGCCTACGTGTATCCAGCTCCAGACGCTTGGCAGGGCTGAACCCTCCTTGCTCCTGGGCCACGTCCTGGGCCCGTGCGCTGGCTGGAGGACTTACCTGGATGCGAGGTTCTGGGATTCCCGTCTGACGAGCCAGTTCCTCCCTGGCGGCAATCCCCGGGAAGCGATCCCTCGTGAAGGCTTGCACGAGGATCCTGGTCTGAGAAGGAGAGATGACTGTCCTCTTTCTCCGGGCCTCTCTGGCCGAGTCTTCTACCAACGAAAGGAACACACCGAGAGGGGAGGACGTTAAGGCCCGTGGGGCGTTCACGGCACAGACACCCTAGAGGGTGTGGAGGGGAGGGAGAGGCCCAC
>NW_011470836.1:0-526 GCF_000754665.1 Bison bison bison
CTCCCTCGCGAGCCTCCGCCCCGCCCCGCGGAGGACGGCGGCGTCCCCGCGACCGCCCGAGGGGACCCCGCCGAGGCCGCGGCCGGGGCCGAGGACACACCGCCGCCCGCCCACGGAGAGGTGGGGCCCGCGGAGGGAAAAGAGCGAGGGGGGCGGTGGCACGGACCACCACCGCCGCCGCCGCCGCCCCGGGCCGGGCCCGTGCCGCCGGCCGGCCGGCCCGGAGCGACAAACCCTTGTGTCGAGGGCTGACTTTCAATAGATCGCAGCGAGGGAGCTGCTCTGCTACGTACGAAACCCCGACCCAGAAGCAGGTCGTCTACGAATGGTTTAGCACCAGGCGCCCCACGAACGTGCGGTGCGTGACGGGCGAGGGGGCGGCCGCCTTTCCGGCCGCGCCCCGTGTCCCGGGACGAAGGGCTCTCCGCACCGGACCCCGGTCCCGACGCGCGGCGGGCGCGCCGCGCCGCGCCCCGGGGGGACGCGGGCGACGGCCCGCCGGCGGGGACGGCGGGGGACCGGCGTA
>NW_011470837.1:0-654 GCF_000754665.1 Bison bison bison
GAGTGGATGACAGAGGATGAGATGGTTGGATGGCATCACCAACTCAATTGGACATGAGTTTGAGCAGATGCTTAGCAGAAGTCAAGTTACATTTTCCTTATGCTAATCCACTGCTGTAACATGTATAGCATTTCTGGTTTTGAACACTGAATGTGTTTGCATTATAGTTGAATTTAGAGTGTGTGGCTGTTATGTGTGGTTCAGAATTCTGAGTAGTCCTTTCTGGGGATCACCTGAAAGCTGAGACAAAGCGTGAGCCCTTCACGTGGACTGTGCTGTGCGTCAGAAAGATAATACGAGCCACCTACACAATCAAAAATTTCCTAAAACCCATGGGCTCCTTGACATCCTTCTTTCACTGTGAGTCTTGAAATCTTCTGTGTGATTTCCACATCTAGTGTTGCACCAGCCTGTCTCACGTGCTCAGGGGCTGCACGAGGCGAGTGACTGCCATGGCCGACAGCACAGAGCTGCCAGGTTGAGTCGAGTGACTCGGAAACTTGGCCCGTTTGACTTGTTTTACCCCATAAGGAAGTGAAGTGGGCTGTAGAGGAATGAATGTGAGGAATGCCCAGGAATGCAGGTGAGCTCCATGGAGACCGTTTAAAGCAACGAGAGGAGTGAGGGCAATAGAGTGAGTTGTGTCCGCCTGAC
>NW_011470838.1:0-632 GCF_000754665.1 Bison bison bison
ATCCTTCTTTCACTGTGAGTCTTGAAATCTTCTGTGTGATTTCCACATCTAGTGTTGCACCAGCCTGTCTCACGTGCTCAGGGGCTGCACGAGGCGAGTGACTGCCATGGCCGACAGCACAGAGCTTCCAGGTTGAGTCGAGTGACTCGGAAACTTGGCCCGTTTGACTTGTTTTACCCCATAAGGAAGTGAAGTGGGCTGTAGAGGAATGAATGTGAGGAATGCCCAGGAATGCAGGTGAGCTCCATGGAGACCGTTTAAAGCAACGAGAGGAGTGAGGACAATAGAGTGAGTTGTGTCCCCCTGACCCGAACCCCCGCCTGAAGTCGAGCTTCTCTCTACAGACTTCATCGTTGTTAATGGCTTGCCATGTTTCCTCCAGAGAAACCTTTTCTGCACCTGAGATGGAACTTCCTCCTCATTGTGGTTTATGGGTGAATATTGTTCTGAGTGTTTATATTTTCTAGGGACTCCTAGAGAACATTTTCTCAGAATTAAAATGTTCGGAGTGGATACCTACTCACATAACCTGTTCTGCACATTTTGGTGCAAGTCATTTTACATCAGGAAAGCAAGCGGTGCAGGCTGTGTCATTTGCTGTTTCGTAGGACCAGCTGATTCTAAACCTGGAA
>NW_011470840.1:0-593 GCF_000754665.1 Bison bison bison
GTGACGGTCCTCGCTTCCGGGCAGGGTTGGGGAGTGGCAGGCTCTCTGGTCTTCTCCCTTGACTCCTGGTTCTCCTGCTGCTGAATGGTCTCTCAAAGCCAGGCAGGAATAAGCATGGACATCTCAGGGCTGGGGGTAGGCTTATGTTCTTGGCTGCTGAGGTTGGAGGTCATGGCCGGCCTCACAGTGATGGTGTGGGCCCTCACCTTAGGTTCATTCACGTCACTGCCGCTGCTTATGTCTAAGCCCTGGAGTTGGTCCCTGCACCAGCCAGTATCATCTCCACTGTCACCCCAGGGTGCTCTTCACAGGCTGGCAGGAGTGACTTCTGGCCCACTTCTGACACCAATTAATCATGGCCTGTGTGAGCCCATGATACTCCCCCCTCTCGTTATTCCTGTTTTCCAGGCTTTGTTTAGCCCTTATCTCTGTCCCTGTATCTAGCCAAGAATTGGCCAATTTGAATGAAAAAGAGACCATTGATAGGTCTCTGGTAAAACCTCAGCAAAAGGATGTTCTCTGTCAGTTTTGTGTAGGATTCTGAGGTGAAAATCTAGGTCTTGGGGGAGAGAGGAAGTAAAGGGAATAGAAAA
>NW_011470841.1:0-525 GCF_000754665.1 Bison bison bison
TCATCTCCACTGTCACCCCAGGGTGCTCTTCACAGGCTGGCAGGAGTGACTTCTGGCCCACTTCTGACACCAATTAATCATGGCCTGTGTGAGCCCATGATACTCCCCCCTCCTCGTTATTCCTGTTTTCCAGGCTTTGTTTAGCCCTTATCTCTGTCCCTGTATCTAGCCAAGAATTGGCCAATTTGAATGAAAAAGAGACCATTGATAGGTCTCTGGTAAAACCTCAGCAAAAGGAATGTTTCTCTGTCAGTTTTGTGTAGGATTCTGAGGTGAAAATCTAGGTCTTGGGGGAGAGAGGAAGTAAAGGGAATAGAAAAAAAAAAAAAAAGCCTACTGTAACAGAGGGTCCAGGAACCACTTTATCCGGCTCAGCACGAATACCTGCAGCATGGGCACAGCCTCGCCCCCCAACCCCCCAGACGCACCCTTCTTTTAGTGAAACTGGGGGTGAGGAAAATTGGTACTTAAGTAAAGCTTCAACCAAGCAGTTTTTGATTACATAACTAGAATTTGCTCACCAGA
>NW_011470842.1:0-738 GCF_000754665.1 Bison bison bison
AAGGTGTACACAAAAATGAAATAATAAAAAAGCCTTTTGTGCCAGTTTCAGACTGAAAATGTGCATTTCCCAGATGCCCAAGTGAACAGGATTCAAGTCACTAATAACACTCAACGTAGCCACATGTCAATGCAGATTCCCACTAGGTAACTTCAGAAGCTTCTGTGCAGGCCTGTCTTCAGCCTCTGCTTTCCATTCATAAATTGTGTTCATTCAATCAGCAGACAGTATGAAATATAGGCAATGGGTAGGCACCCACAGAAGATGATGAAGACTGTAAGAACAAAGTATCTTTCCAGGGCAAGGGACAGACAACACCACAGGTTGGTGATAAGATGGAGGAAGTTGGAGAGGAGAATGAAGGGCAGATTTCAGATCTAGCTTCTGGACATTTAGGGTGATGGCAGCTGCTCCAGACCTGGCTGCAGGCCTTGAGGAGATATTTCCAAATGTAATAAATTAATGTGGTCTCTGTCCTTTATGAGCTTTTACAACCTTAAAGCCTCAGCCTATGATACTATACCAAGTAGAGAGTCATAGCTTAGAAATTCAAGAGATATTAATTTAGGGAGGTGTGTGAGACTTGTCAGAGATGTGTTCTATCAGACATGTTCTAACATTTAGCATAATTAACGGGGCTCGAGCCAGGACTCACTTATATGCATGTAGACTGCTATCTTAGGAAAATTCCCATTATGAGATCATATAACCTGATATCTGGGATTTCACTTTCTTGGT
>NW_011470843.1:0-761 GCF_000754665.1 Bison bison bison
AAAGGCACAGTGGGTTACAACAAAGAAAGAACTTACTAACTCAAGGGTTTTTATGTTGCTAATGCCAAGGCTACTGCTTGTTTTTCTTGCATACCAACTATTTTTGTTAATGTACTCCCAGGCGCACATTGGGTAAAGGACAAGGAAACTCAGCAGCAAACATTGGCTCAACAATGCAGTATTATTTTAATAAAGCTTTTTTATCGCTCGAAGGTTATGCTTGGGGTGTTGTGAACAATCATGTGCATTAGTTGTAAGAATGTGGATAAACCTGCCAAACAAGCTAAAATAGTAACAGAGGGGTTACAGGAAAAATGTTCCTTTCAAGCCCAGGAGACTTAGTAACTATAGCCCTAAGTTGATTTGTTTCAGAAAAAGGTGGTCAGGGATAGCCCCCTGTAAATGTCAAAAAGTTGGTGAAAAGCATAATATAATAAACAGTAGACACACAGATTTTAGTTTGGGGTAGATGCTGGAGCAGATCCAGAGAATCCCTTGAGTCCTGTTTCGCCTTTGTCTGTCAGGTCCTCTCCACATGACGTTTGTCATGGTTGGGATCTCTCGTGGTGGCTCCTGACATATATCAGAAGCTTTCTCTGTCTCCTTTATACTTTAATAAAACTTTATTACATAAAAAGCTCTGAGCAATCAAGCCTCATCACTGGCACTGGATCGAATTCCTTTCCTCCAGAGGCCAAGTATCCTGGCATCTGTCACAGCTCATCGCAGCAAACATTTCAAATACTGAAGAGATCCTCCAA
>NW_011470844.1:0-1015 GCF_000754665.1 Bison bison bison
TTCTGTCTTCTGGTCCCGTCTTTCCAGCAGTCCACACAGGAGAACTCCTTCCCTATGCCAGGGGCAGCAGAGGGAGGGGGAGCGGGAGACCGGGGAGTGCAAAGGTGGGAGGGTGGGAGGTGCAAGGTGGGAGGGGGCCGAGTGGGTGGGGGGCGCAGGGAGAGAGTTGGGGAAGGCTGAGTGGGAGAGCGGGAGAGGGAGGGAGGCGGGGGGAGTTGGGGACAGAGGGAGGGAGGGAGAGGGGGGTCGGGGGAGGGGGAGGGGGGTGGGGGGTGGGCGAGGAGCCCGGCGTCTGGGACTCAGCTTCAAGCCCCCGCGGCACGCCCTGCAGGTATCCCTAGAATGCTGCGTCAGGGACACGTTTCCCTGGGTTTCAAGGTGCCTTCTCTGGGCGGGTGTCCGGAGGTCAGATCCTCGGAGCCAGCAGTAGGGACCTACCCACACAGCCGCTTTCACGACCAGACTCCCTGTCCATGTGTGCCCACATGCCCGGTCGTATATCTGCAAAGGCCCGTCATCTCCCTGTCTCTCTCTCTGACCCTCACAGTACAGTGACTCAGCTCGCCCTGCCGCCAGCATCCTCCCGTCACCGGCAGACATACAGACAGACGTACGTGCTTTACTTGCAAACCCGTTCGTGAGTTTCACAGGCCCCATGGTTTTGAAGTACATACGAACGCCTGCCTGTTCTCACGTGAAGCCCCGTGGTGGGTTTAGAAGCCCGGCTGGCCAAAGAATACATCGGCCCAGACGGTGGGGTGGGGGCAGGGGGAGTTGGGGGCGGGGGGGGGGGGCGGGGTGCGGTGGTGGTGTGCTGCTGTGGCTCGTTCGTTTCTTTTCAGTTCACTCTTTTCACCCTGTTCACAGCGCAAAGAGAAGTGCCTCTCATCGTCCATCCCCCGCGGTGCTTGACACCGCCTTCTTCCTCCTTTGTCTGCTCCGGCCTCCTGCTTTCCTCCTCCTCCTCGCCGCCCTCCATGTCTTCGAGAAAGCACACGCTCTTTCCATCGTCACC
>NW_011470845.1:0-641 GCF_000754665.1 Bison bison bison
CAGTCACCTTGGTATGTCATTACCACTATCCTTTACTTTTTCAGCTTCTGAAACTGAAACACTACCTATTAAACACTAATTCCCTGTTCTCCCCTCCCCTCAACCTTTGGCAACCACCATTCTACTTTTTTTCTTTCTCTCTGAATTTGACTACTCCAGTACCTCATTTAAGTGAAATCATAAAATATTTGTCCTTTTGTGATTGGCTTATTTCACTTTGTACAATGTCTTCAAGATTCATGCATGTCGTAACAAGGGTCAGAATTTCCTTCCTTTTTAAGACTGAATAATATTTTGTTGCATATTTATGCCCAACGTTTAGTTTAATCATTCATGCATCAGACACTTGAGTTCCTTCCACTTTTTGGCTATTATGAATATAGCTGCTGTGAATACAGATGTATAAATATTTGTTCCAGACATTGCTTTAAATTTTTTTTGGTTATTCTCAGAAGTGAAATTTTAGGATAGCATGATAATTCTGTTTAATTTTTTGAGGACCCTCCGAACTGTTTTGTATAGCAGCTGCTCCATTCTACATTTTTGCTAGCGATGCACAGGGGTTCCAGTATCTCTGTATCCTCACCAACACTAGTTATTTCTGGGTTTTTGTTTGGAATAATAGCCATTGTATTGGGTAC
>NW_011470846.1:0-545 GCF_000754665.1 Bison bison bison
CTTCCTTTTTAAGACTGAATAATATTTTGTTGCATATTTATGCCCAACGTTTAGTTTAATCATTCATGCATCAGACACTTGAGTTCCTTCCACTTTTTGGCTATTATGAATATAGCTGCTGTGAGTACAGATGTATAAATATTTGTTCCAGACATTGCTTTAAATTTTTTTTGGTTATTCTCAGAAGTGAAATTTTAGGATAGCATGATAATTCTGTTTAATTTTTTGAGGACCCTCCGAACTGTTTTGTATAGCAGCTGCTCCATTCTACATTTTTGCTAGCGATGCACAGGGGTTCCAGTATCTCTGTATCCTCACCAACACTAGTTATTTTCTGGGTTTTTGTTTGGAATAATAGCCATTGTATTGGGTACGAACTTGTCCTCTATTTTTTAGTTCAGGTCCTACTGCAGGACACTTGCTTTTGAAAGCAGAACTTGCTATTGAGGTCCTTATTCATCTTTGTAGGGCCAGCAGGTAACATAGTACCTAACACATCAGATCAGATGAGGTCAGATCAGTCACTCAGTCGCGTGCGACTCTTT
>NW_011470847.1:0-1126 GCF_000754665.1 Bison bison bison
TTGGATGTATCCCAATTTGTTTACACAGTCATCTACTGAAGACATCCTGATATTTGAAAGTTTTTAGTTATTACAAGTAGAGCTGTTGTGTGTAATTGTGATACTTTTTGTCTGGACACTTTTCCAAAGCTGTTTACTAAGTGCTAGACGTGTAGTATTCAGTCACAGGTGAGCCTTGTTTAACTGTGGAAAAATCCAGCTATGTTTCTCTGTGGCATGTGGGATCTTCCTGGGTAAGAGATCGAACTAGAGTGCCTTGTATCATCAGGCAGATTCTTTACCACTGAGCCACCAGAGAAGCCCTGCCCCCCCCTTTTATGAGTTTACTGGATCTAATAGGTGTGCAGTGTTACTTCAGTGTTGTTTTAGTTTGTAATTTCCTAATGATATGTGAATTTGAGTATTTTTGATATGCTTATCTACTACCTTTATATTTTCATAGGCCTGGTGTTTAGATTTATACATTTTTAATGAGGTTGTTTGTTTTAGATTTTTTGGTATAGTTGGAGTACAATCCTTTACCAGATATGTATTTTGTAAATATATTTTTTTCTGTGGCTTGTGTTTAAGTTTTGTGAATAAGGTTTTTCACAGTTTAAATTTCTTATTTTTTAAAGTTCATGTTATATATATTTTATATCCTTTTTGGATAGACTTTTAGTTTTTTTTTTTGTTAAATTTGATAAACAAAACTGAGGTACTGTAGACACAGTTTGAATCAAAGCTGAGGTACCATAGATACAGTTTTGCCTTTTGTCTATTGAGAAGTTTGAATGAGGTTGGTGTAAACTGTAAAATTATGTCTACATTCATTTGATTGGATATGGCTTCCAGTTATTTGTATAATTGGTTTTGGCGATATCATGGGAAGTCAGTTTCCCCAAGGGAAACTGGGGTCCGTGAAACATGAACTCTCTTTGATCCCTGGGAATCACTTTCTGCTTTTTCTGGCTTTGGATTTGACTTGTTTGGATATCTCATACTAGTGGAGTCACAGAATGTTTGTCCTTTTTTGGTCTGGTTTATTTCACTTACTATAATGACCATAAGGTTCATCCACATTGTAGTGTTGTCAGAATTACCGACTTTGAAGGGCTGAATCATATTCCATTGCGTGTCTACCACA
>NW_011470848.1:0-550 GCF_000754665.1 Bison bison bison
TGGACATGAGTTTGAGTGAACTCTGTGAGTTGGTGATGGACAGGGAGGACTGGTGTGCTGCTATTCATGGGGTCACAAAGAGTTGGACGTGACTGAGTGGCTGAACTGAACTGAACTGATGACCCGTTGTTTTTTTAATTTAATTTTTTAAAAAACTTTACAATATTGTATTGGTTTTGCCAAATATCAAAATGAATCTGCTACAGGTATACATGTGTTCCCCATCCTGAACCCTCTTCCCTCCTCCCTCCCCATACCATCCCTCTGGGTCGTCCCAGTGCACCAGCCCCAAGCATCCAGTATAGTGCATCGAACCTGGACTGGTGACTCGTTTCATACATGATATTATACGTGTTTCAATGCCATTCTCCCATATCATCCCACCCTCTCCCTCTCCCACAGAGTCCATAAGACTGTTCTATACATCAGTGTCTCTTTTGCTGTCTCGTACACAGGGTTATTGTTACCATCTTTCTAAATTCCATATATATGCGTTAGTATACTGTATTGGTGTTTTTCTTTCTGGCTTACTTCACTCTGTATAATAGGC
>NW_011470849.1:0-587 GCF_000754665.1 Bison bison bison
GTCATACATCATGTAAAAGCTGTCATATTTTATACTGAGCATGCATCCAGCCACTTATAGCATTGCTGATCTTTTTACTTTAATATTTCTAGTAGTGCTCTGTATGTCTTCTATCTCCTGGTAAAAGAATCACATTGTGAAAGGTTGTTGTTGAATCACGCGAATACACCGGGATTCTTGGCCCCCGGAGGAGAAGAATTCAATCCGGGGCCAGAGACGAGGCTTGATCGCTCAGAGCTTTTGTGTAGTAAAGTTTTATTAAAATATAAAGGAGATAGAGAAAGCTTCTGACATAGGCATCAGAAGGGGGCAGAAAGAGTACCCGCTTGTTAGTGTTAACAATGAGGTTATATAATCCAAAGAATGTCTGGAGGTTGTAAAGACCTCCTTTAAAATTCTTTAAAGAACTACAAATCTCTCTTAAGCATTTGAAAACACATTAAAACCCACTCATAAAAAAAGAAATGTATTATAATCAACACCATTTCACTTTTGTCCTATCAGAATGACCAAAGTCTGAAAGTTTGAACACACGTTCTGTTGGTAGAATTGTGCAGAAAATGGCACTCTCACCTACAGATGATGGG
>NW_011470850.1:0-509 GCF_000754665.1 Bison bison bison
ATGGGAGGGATATGGGGTCCCGAGAGGTTGGGGAACAGACCCTCGGGTCCCCAGTTAGCCAGAGAGTAGAGGCCTGGATTGGGTCAGGAGTCTGCACTGAAGATGGATAACCCTGCTTAACACTTGATTTCAAGGGCAAGGAGGAGTGGTATGGTGTTACTGCCTTTGTTTGGGGTGTGGAATGACAGTAGGGTCTAGATTGCCAGACCCAGATAGGAAGAGGTTGTCACATGGGGTGGTGAGTGTGAAACTCCCCTGAGAAAGGTGGGCAGAAATCACCTCCTGGCCACCTACCTCATAAAAGGGATTGTTGCATCACTCGCCTATGCTGTCAGCTAAAGGTGCTCAGAAGGCACAAAGTGCTCATACATCTAAAAACCCACAAAAACCACTCCCGGGGAGTAAAATAATGTTTGGAGGGAACAAACCAAATAATGATTAGGACACCTTTCTGCTAAGGAAAATTAGGGAGCAGTGTATTCCCAAAGGAAGAGCAGTGGTGGTGGCCC
>NW_011470851.1:0-744 GCF_000754665.1 Bison bison bison
TAAATACTCATCAGAGCCCCATGCGAAGGGACTGGGGTGAGAGTGTGTTACATATGAGCTAGGGCTGGAGTGCCCTGAGAGAGAAGGGACCAATCCATCAGGGCAGCTGGGGTCCCCCACCCCCAACCTGGGATAAGGGAACCAGTTAAGGGCCCTCTCTGGCGGGTCCCATGGGCCAACTGGGAGCCAGCTCTTGCTTCCACATAGATCATTCCAGAGGGAACCAAGGAGGACCGCCCACGGAGGCACTTCCTTAGTGATATTGCTGATAGCTGGGGTAGCCTCGGGCCTTGGTACCCTCCTTTGGGGGCAGCTTGTTGGGGTTCTCCAATAAGGGGAGTGCACTGAGGAAGTGCTGGATAGTGTAGTGAGTGTGGAGGATGCCAACACGCTGGATGAGGGCCAACAGAATGCTCCCCGCCCCCAAGCATTGCTGAGCCCACCATCACCAATGAGCCACTGTGGGCAGCTAGCACAGACCTGTCAGTGCTTCACTGGTAATAGAGTACCAGAAATCTTCCTTGCCCCGCAGCCACACCAGACCCGTGGATGGTGGAAAACAGCCTCCCCACTCCTGCCCACACACCACGAAGCTACCTCCAGTCTGAGGGGCTTTGTTCTTTAACAGCATTGACACTGCCTCTCAATCAGTGCCGAATTTCTACAGGGTCATTGCAGAAACCCTTCATGGCCTGGAAGACTTTATCGCAGCTAACACCCATAATGAAGGTTCCACCGCAATCA
>NW_011470852.1:0-502 GCF_000754665.1 Bison bison bison
TGTACTTTGTTTTATTTCAATTTGTACCACATGATTACCAACGAGGACGAACACTTCCACATGGTTTTGGCCACAGAAGACTTTCCTACGGGACTGGTTAGAGAACGGTGTACATATTCCCACTGGACTGTCTTTTTTCTCGTTGTTGTGTAAAAGTTTCCTATAAATTCTGTGTATATGTTGCGATTATGTTTACCCACATGTTTACTATTTTCTGATATTCTTTATTCATTCCTGCATTCCTTGGCTTCCATGTGGCAGATATTTCATTGGCATTGAATCACTCCTTTTAGTGTTTCATTAGAGCTGCTCTGCTGGTGATGAATTCCCTTAGTTTGTGTTTGTTTGAATCTCTTAAATTCACGATAATTCTTGAAGGGATTTTTTTTCTGTGTTAACATTTTTAGATTGTCTCTCATTTTCTTTCAGCACTTTAAGATACCATTCCTTTGTCTTTCTGCTTCCTATAGTTTTCTATTTGATAAAATCGGCTGTCTGTCTT
>NW_011470853.1:0-1034 GCF_000754665.1 Bison bison bison
TTAGAGCTGCTCTGCTGGTGATGAATTCCCTTAGTTTGTGTTTGTTTGAATACTCTTAAAATTCACGATAATTCTTGAAGGGATTTTTTTTCTCGTGTTAACATTTTTAGATTGTCTCTCATTTTCTTTCAGCACTTTAAAGATACCATTCCTTTGTCTTCTGCTTCCTATAGTTTCTATTGATAAAATCGGCTGTCTGTCTTACTGTTGCTCTTCAGAAGATAATATGCCTTCCCCACTTTCCCTTTTTCCTTAAGATTTTTATCTTTGTTCTTAGTTTTAGCTAGTTTTTTATGATACTCTTCAGTATAGTTTTCTTTATATTCGTCCTTCATGGTGTTTATAGGACTTCTGGAATTGATGGCTCAATTTCTTTACTATTTTTTGGAAATTTGTATTGCTTTTTGCCTTTTTTCCCCTTTCCCCTCTCCTTCTGGGTTTCCAATTGTATGCACGTTAGACTTCCTTATTGGACACTTATGTATGTTACACACTTTCCTGTATTTTCATTCTTTTGTCTTTATATGCTTTATTCTGGTATTTGTTGTTTTTCTTGATATTATGTCTTACCACCTTGTATGTGTATAAGTGTGTATTTTTTAAGCTTTGTAAATATTTTGTCCATTTCTTTTTCTCAGCAGCAAGTCAGTTGGAACTATATAAGCTGTCATTCAGGAAGAATGATTTCTGACTCTTCCTTCATTTTTTTTCCCCCTACAAATTATTTTAATTATGCAACTGAAGTTTTGGTTTTGCTTTTTTAGTTTCCTTATCATCTTTTACAACACTTATCTGTATTTTCAGCTTATCCTAATATTTTTTCTCTCAGCTGATGTTACCTTATTATGATGATCTGCTTCTGTTTCCAAGAGACACTATTTCTTTACTTTTATATCAACTGGTTTCTAAAATTGTGATAATTTTATTTCTATTAATTAGAAATAATTTTTCTTTCTATTCTATTTATAGAAAGAAATAAATTTTCTTTCTATTCTTCTGGACAAAGTTCCCTTTTCTTTATCCTGCAATTTTCC
>NW_011470854.1:0-697 GCF_000754665.1 Bison bison bison
ATTACTTATTATCTCCATTGTGCCTGGAGGCCTCAATCTTCAGGAAAAGTAGAAAGAGCCAATCAATTCTTAAAATCAGTGATAAAAAAGATAACCCAGGAGACCTCCCTGGGATGGAAGGAGGCTTTACCAATAGCTCTCCTCTGCACCCGCATTGCCCCTAAGGAACAGGTTGGTCTTAGTCCTTATGAGATGCTATATGGGAGACCTTTTGTTTATGTCAATGACCTCTTCCTAGATCCAGAGGTTCAGACCCTCAGTCTTATACCATGGCCATTGGGCAATTCCAACAGGATATACGCTTGTGGGGTATGAATCAGGACCCAAAACACTCTAAAGAGTCACCACTATATGCTCCAGGAACTCAAGTCCTAATTAAAGTCTGGAAAGGTGGGTCCCCAAAGGCTCAACTCCATCCCACAAGGAAGGGCCCCTACCCTGTAATACTTTCTACCCCCACAGCAGTCAAGGTACCAGGACATGACTCCTGGATTCACTACTCACGAGTCAAGCCATGGAAGAAAACAGAAGAGGACACTCAATACACCTGTGAGCCCCTGGGAGATCTCAGATACCTATTCAGAACTACCAATGAGTGCCATTCTAATGAACACCCCCAAAACCTGGTTTCTGGGGATAAGATTTCTCAGGATAACTCTAAGGAGCCAACACAGCTTGACAGAGACTGTACTCCAAG
>NW_011470855.1:0-581 GCF_000754665.1 Bison bison bison
TCCAGTGGCTAAGACACTAGTCCCAATGTAGGGAGCCTGGGTTTGATCCCTGGTCAGGAAACTAGATTCCACATGCCACAGTGAAGACCTGAAGAAGCCAAATAAATAATGATAAATAAAGAAAATTTAGGAGCAAAACAACAATATATATTTTTAACAAATAGAATATGGGCTTTGCAGTCTGAGAGACCTGGCCTTTTTCTTTTCATGGTAGCAAGCAAACAGGATTTATTCAGAGAGAAAGTACAAAACTCTCAGCATAGACACAGAGGAGGTGAAGTGCCCCAGACCGGGGCTTTGCAGTGCAACTTTAGATAAGTTATGTAACCTCTCTGAGCCTCAACTTTTAAAGACATTTCCCTGTTTTATTCATACTTTTTTAACTTTATTTTTTAATTGGAGGAAAATCGCTTTACAATGTTGTGATGGTTTCTGCCATAAAAACATGAAATGCTTCACCAATTTGCATGTCATCCTTGAGCAGGGGCCATGCTAATCTTCTTTGTATCATTCCAATTTAAGTATATGTGCTGCCAAAGTGAGCACTGAGCCTCAATTTCTTCATCTATGAAATGGGAATG
>NW_011470856.1:0-531 GCF_000754665.1 Bison bison bison
CAAAAGACTGTTCTTTACATCTGTGTCTCTTTAGCTATCTCACATACAGTGTTGTCATTACCATCTTTCTAAATTCCATATATATGTGTTAGTATACTGTATTGGTGTTTTTCTTTCTGGCTTACTTCATTCTGCATAATAGGCTCCACTTTCATTCACCTCATTAGAACTGATTCAAATGCATTTTTTTTAATGGCTGAGTAATACTTCATTGTGTATATGTACCACAGCTTTCTTATCCATTCATCTGCTGGTGGACATCTATGTTGCTTCCATGTCCTGGCTATTAGAAACTGTGCTGCGATGAACATTGGAGTACACGTGTCTCTTTCCCTTCTGGTTTCCTCAGTGTGTATGCCCAGCAGTGGGATTGCTAGGTCGTATGGCAGTCCTATTTCTAGTTTTTTTTAAGGTAATCTCCACAGTGTTCTCCATAGTGGCCATACTAATTTACATTCCCACCAACAGTGTAAAGGGGTTCCCTTTTCTCCATATCCTCTCAAGCATTTACTGCTTGTAGACATTTGGATC
>NW_011470857.1:0-915 GCF_000754665.1 Bison bison bison
ACTTAGTAGCAGCAGCAGCAGCAGCAACGCTATGGACTGTAGTCCACCCGGCTCCTCTGTCCATAGGATTCTTCAGGCAGGAATACTGCAGTGGGTTGCCATGCCCTCCTCCAGGGGGTCGTCCTGACCCAGAGATGGAACCTGCATCTCTTACATCTTCTGCATTGTCAGGAGAGACCTTTACCGCTAGGGCTATCATTTATACACAACCAAACAAACTATAATATGCTGCTGATGAAATGTGATCTGGTATCAGAAATGGTCAAATGTAAACTGTAGAATGTCCCTTAATGTCAATGAAACGTGTTAACAGCATGGAAACTATCAACAAATGTATTATATGGAGAGAAATTGTGTTACAAACCTTTTATTTCAATGACCACTACTGCCCCTGTTAGCATCCAACTACATACTGGCTGACTTCTCCCTTGCATGATACTTTTAATTCATTAAGATTTGGAATTCATTAAATGCTTGGAGAAATTGCTTGTCAGCTTCTTTGCTAAGATCAAGTGTAAGAACCTGGGGAGCCAGGAATTGGTGGGTCAAGCCTGTGGTACAGATAAAAGATTGTATTCATAACAGCTACTGTTTATTTATGCAGCAGACATGTAGCACTGACAGACACCAGAACTTGTTCTAGAAACAACAATACAGCAACCCAATAGCTCTGGAGTTGAATATGGCATGTGAGTTGGGGGAGGCTGTGATTTCTGACATCAGGGTCAGGGAAGCCTGGCAGAGAAACTGTGGACTGAAGCAGGTCAGGAGTTGGGTACAGTTCTTGAGACAGTGTCCAAGGCAGGGGGAGTAGCAGAAGTCCTGAGAAGGCCCTGTCCTCTCTCCTCGGTACCCTTGGGAGATTGGGTCTGGGACCCCTGCACCCACAGATACCAAAATCCATGGATGCTCAAG
>NW_011470858.1:0-777 GCF_000754665.1 Bison bison bison
AAAAGGAGACCTCAAACACAATAAGATCTTTTTAAAAAGGAAGAAATGACAAAGAAATGCTGCACAAATAAAGGAACCAAACTAGTACACACAGAAATTTTAAACAAATGAAGAGGAAATAGGCAAACTGCCTGAAAAACGATTCAGAATAATGATAGTAAAGATGATCAAAAACTTTTGAAAATGACATGGAGACAATGCAAGAATCAATGAGCAAACCCCCTAGTTGAATTGAAGAATAAGCAAAAAATAAATTGAAAAATAAATAGAGAGACAAACAACAATTACTGAAATTAAAAATACTCTAGAAAGAATCAAGAGCAGGGTATCTGAACCAGAAAATGGATCAGTGTGTTGAAAGACAAAATGGTGGAAACAACTGCGGAAGGACAGAATAAAGTCAAAAGAATGAAAAGAACTGAGGATAGTCTCAGAGACCACTTGGACAATGTTAAATGCACCAAGATTCAAATTATAGGGGTCCCAGAAGAAGAGAGAAAAATAAAGGGTATGAGAAAAGTTTAGAGGAGATTATACTTGAAAACCCCCAACATGGAAAGGAAATAGTCAATCAAGTCCAAGAGGTGCCAAGAGTCCCATTTGTGATAAACCCAAGGAGAAACAGCCCTAGACATATACTAAGCAAACTAAGGAAGATGAAACACAAAGAAAGAATATTAAAAGTAGCAAGTTAAAAGTAAGAAGTAACATCCAATGGAAACCCCATATGTTTCACAGCTGATTTTTCAACAGAAACTCTGCAGGCCAGAAGAGAAT
>NW_011470859.1:0-565 GCF_000754665.1 Bison bison bison
CTGCAGCCAAGGGTGGCATGCTCTCCTGTGGCTGAGAGGGGCGAAGGGGAGGAGAGGTGCTCTGGACAGCGGGTGGGGCCCTTCGGTCCTCTGGAGCAGGAGTCGTCGTCGTGGCTGGTGCGCCGCCTGGCCCCTGGGCCCGGCCGTTGCCGGGCCCGCTTGGGCTCCGCTGGGGGTGCCGAGCTCTTCGGTTTTGAAACCATATCTAGGGGAGCAAAAGGCAGACAGGGCACATCAGAAGCCGTGGCCGTCCAGATCACCCACCGTGCTGGCGCCGCCGCGGCGCCCGTTCGACAGCCCCCCCGGCCGCCCGGCCTCTGGTCTGTCAGGCCCAGGGCGACTTCTGCAGGGCCATTTTCTGCAAACGATCCCTTGGCCCTGGGAAATGAGGGGTGCCCGCACGGCCAGAAGCGGCCCAAAACCCTCCACTCAGGCCGCCGACTTTCGGCCCCTTCCCCCCAAGCCCCCAGCCCCCAGCCCCCAGCCCTACGTGTATTCCAGCTCCCAGACGCTTGGCAGGGCTGAACCCTCCTTGCTCCTGGGCCACGTCCTGGGCCCGTGCGCT
>NW_011470860.1:0-875 GCF_000754665.1 Bison bison bison
GGGTGGGGCCCTTCGGTCCTCTGGAGCAGGAGTCGTCGTCGTGGCTGGTGCGCCGCCTGGCCCCTGGGCCCGGCCGTTGCCGGGCCCGCTTGGGCTCCGCTGGGGGTGCCGAGCTCTTCGGTTTTGAAACCATATCTAGGGGAGCAAAAGGCAGACAGGGCACATCAGAAGCCGTGGCCGTCCAGATCACCCACCGTGCTGGCGCCGCCGCGGCGCCCGTTCGACAGCCCCCCCGGCCGCCCGGCCTCTGGTCTGTCAGGCCCAGGGCGACTTCTGCAGGGCCATTTTCTGCAAACGAATCCCTTGGCCCTGGGAAATGAGGGGTGCCCGCACGGCCAGAAGCGGCCCAAAACCCTCCACTCAGGCCGCCGACTTTCGGCCCCTTCCCCCCCAAGCCCCAGCCCCCAGCCCCCAGCCTACGTGTATCCAGCTCCAGACGCTTGGCAGGGCTGAACCCTCCTTGCTCCTGGGCCACGTCCTGGGCCCGTGCGCTGGCTGGAGGACTTACCTGGATGCGAGGTTCTGGGATTCCCGTCTGACGAGCCAGTTCCTCCCTGGCGGCAATCCCCGGGAAGCGATCCCTCGTGAAGGCTTGCACGAGGATCCTGGTCTGAGAAGGAGAGATGACTGTCCTCTTTCTCCGGGCCTCTCTGGCCGAGTCTTCTACCAACGAAAGGAACACACCGAGAGGGGAGGACGTTAAGGCCCGTGGGGCGTTCACGACACAGACACCCTAGAGGGTGTGGAGGGGAGGGAGAGGCCCACACCCCTGAATCACTACAGGTGGCTCTGCCGCCGGGGCAGGGCTCTAAGGAATACACCCACAGATGGATCGCGTGCCTGGGTCCCTGGTGGGCGCGTGCGTGTGCACGCAC
>NW_011470861.1:0-535 GCF_000754665.1 Bison bison bison
CCAAAAAGCAAACATTAAAAGTCTACAGTAAAGGTTAGAGACTCCCAAATACAGTATTAAAAAACAAAGTAACAAAAAATGATAAAATATATATATGAAGTTTGCATTAAAAATAGGGTCTTTTTTGAAAGGTAATAGTAGGTTATAAAATTAAATTAAAGAAGCAATAGAGGACATAAAAAAATTTTTTTTAATGATAATGTAAAAATATACATAGGAATTTCTCTGGAGTGGTTGTGGGCAGTGTGGGGTTAGTTCAGTTTCAGATAGTTCCGTTATCCAGCTTATACTTCTCAAGATCTATAGGCCCCTTCCATTGTAGTCAGTGCTAACTCCAACGTTTTAATCTGTTGCACCTGTCTTTTCCAGAGCGCTTCCCTCTGTTTATTTTAACTTCTTCTGTTTGCTGGTCTTTTCAGTGTCTAATTTCCGCCCTGAGTCATGGGGGCGAAGGTGGTCACTTATTTAGGCCCACTTACTCAGTGGTACTGTGGTGACGGAGGAGCACTGCAAACAAACATCCCTGGCGTGTGCT
>NW_011470862.1:0-802 GCF_000754665.1 Bison bison bison
ATATACATGCACAGTTGTGCATTGTGTTGTATAATAGAAGAGTTCCTGAAAATTATGTGTAAATTACAATTTTAAAATTATTTTTAAAACCACGGGGATTTTTTTTATTTATAGAAAAGCTGCAGTGGATCCTTTTTGAGTTGGAGAATCCTTTTGAAATATGAATAGTTGGCTCTTAACATGCCTGATGTACGTTTCATTTTATTGTGTTTACTTGAAGTAGAAACCCTCTACATTTAATATAGTAATAAACTGCATAATTAATATTGTTATAATTACAATGATAAAAGCAGTCTTTCTGATTTCAGTGATGGCTGTTCTTCATGAGAATTTCTTTTAAAAAGAAAAATGTAAAGTGCAGTGGTGGAAGAGTTATTTTAAAAATTACAATAGCTATGACTCCTTTTATCACAAGGCTTTCCTTAACTCTCATTCGACATCACTCATAGCCAGGGAAAGGCTTCAATAGCTGACGCGTGGGCTGTTCTGGGACAGAGGAGAGAAAAGTGATCAACCAGGCTGTAGAATGAAAAAAGGTTTTGAGTATTGTATGTAATACTGATTTTAATACTTGGTCTTCAACAATAACTCTTTTTCCAGAAACCATTTATGCACTTCCCTGGTGGCTCAGACGGTAAGGAATCCACCTGCAATGCAGGAGATGCAGGTTTGATCCCTGGGGTTGGGAGGATCCCCTGGAGAAGAGAATGGCCACCCACTCCAGTATTCTTGCCTGGAGAATCCCCATGGTTGGAGGAGCTTGGTGGGATACAGTCTGCAGGATCATAAAGAGTCGGACATG
>NW_011470863.1:0-1034 GCF_000754665.1 Bison bison bison
AATCGTGCTCATTTCATATGCTGGCAATGTAATGCTCAAAATTCCTCAATCTAGTTTTCAACAATATGTGAACTGAGGACTTTCAAATGTACAAATAGGGTTAGGAAACACAGAGGAATCAGAGATCAAATTGCCAACATTCACTGGATCATAGACAAAGCATGGAATTCCAGAAAATGATCTACTTCTGCTTCACTCACTATGCTAAAGACTTTGCATATGAGGGTCACTGAAAATGTGGAAAATTCTTAAAGAAATGTATATACTTGACCACATTACCTGGTTCCTGTGAAACCTGTATGCAGGTCAAGAAGTAACAGAATCAGGCAGGAACAAAGGACTTGTTCAGAATCGGTAAAGGAGTACATCAAGACTGTCTTGAACTTACCTGCAAGGTATACCATGCAAAATGTCAGACTGGAAGAAGCACAAGCTGGAATCAAAATTTCTGGGAGAAATATCAATAAACTCAGACATGCGGATGACAGAAAGCAGAATAGGAATTAGAGCTCCTTGCTGAGATGAAAGTGGGAATTAAAAAGCTGGCTTAAACCTCGACATTCAATAAACTAAGATCATGTCATCCAGTCCCATCAGTCCAGTTCAGTTCAGTCACTCAGTCATGTCCAATTCTTTGTGACGGCGTGAATTGCAGCATGCCAGGCCTCTCTGTCCATCACCAGCTCCCGGAGTTTACTCAGACTCATGTCCATCGGGTCAGCGATGCCATCCAGCCATTTCATCCTCTGTCATACCCTTCTCCTCCTGCTCCCAATCCCTCTCAGCATTAGAGTCTTTTCCAATGAGTCAACTCTTCATGTGAGATGGCCAAAGTATTTGATAGCAAATAGATGAAGACACAAGGGAAACTGTGACAGATTTTTATTTTTGTAGTTCCAAAATCACTGTGCATGGTAACTGAAGCCATGAAGTTAAAAGACACTTGCTTCTTGGACCAAAAGCTATGACAAACCTAGACAGCATATGCAACCAGAGACATCACTTTTCTGGCAAAGGTCCATATAATCAAGGTA
>NW_011470864.1:0-670 GCF_000754665.1 Bison bison bison
CGCGTCCCCGGGGCGCGGACGCGCACGCGGACTCGGCCTCGGGCGCGAGCCGCCCGTCCCGACGGGGCGCGAGCCGCGTGGGGGGCGGGAAGCGGGCACGGGCCGCGGGCACACGGCGGGAAAGGCACCGCAGGGGGAAGGCGGGGAGCGGAGGGCCACGCCGGCCGGGCGCCGGCAAACACCGCCGCCAAGGGCGGGACGGCGAACGACGGCGGACCGGAGGGCGCGACCCCACCCCCGCCACCACCGCGGGCCCCCGCCGCGTGGCGCGAGACCGTCCCCAGCCCCCCGACACCCCAGGGGCGGTGACACCCGAAGGCCGCTTGCGGCGCGAGGAAGCTCTCGAAGGGGAGACCGACCACACAGGCCCCGGCAGGCCAGGGGCCTCGGCGCGAGCTCACGTCCCCTTCTCTCCCCTCTCGCGGGCGACGTCCCCCCCTGCCACAGAGGCGGGGGGGGGGGGGACGCCGTGTCTGCACTTAGGGGGACGGAGGGCCCAGAGGCCCTGCGAGGACAGCCCCCAGCCACGCGCCCCCGGGGAGGCGCGCACAGGACACGCGCACCCCGGAGGGGCGATTGATCGTCAAGCGACGCTCAGACAGGCGTAGCCCCGGGAGGAACCCGGGGCCGCAAGTGCGTTCGAAGTGTCGATGATCAATGTGTCCTGCAA
>NW_011470865.1:0-549 GCF_000754665.1 Bison bison bison
GGGACGGTCCCACCGCACGCCCGGGACGACGGACTGGCGCCCCCGCCTCCCCGGCACCCTCACGGGGGCTCACGCCCACCGCCACCGACACACACACCCGAGAGCCGCAAGCCGGCCAGGGAGAACGCTCTCCCGCCGCGCACCGGCGGCCCCCACGTCCCCCACACGCGCAAGGCTCCCCGCGCGCCGCCCCGCCTCGGGGACGCCACCGGCCGACGGAGGCCGGGGGGGACGACACCCACATGAGGCGAGGCCGGCTCGGCCCCAGACAGGGGAAGGGAGCGCGGGGCGGTCGCACGCGCGGGACGAGGAGGAGAGGCCGGCAGCGGCGGGGAGGGCCGGCAAGCACGCACGGCGGGGGCCGCGGGACAGGGCCGCGGGCGCCATCCGGGGACCACAAAGACACCGGGAACACGGCCGGGCCACCAGGAAAACCAGCGCGGGGTCCCACCGCCACCCACACACGAGGGCGGTCCCGCGACACGCCTGGGACGCCGACCGGTCCCGGCCAGCCCCAGAGCGGGCCCCCACGACCCGGCCCCGCCGCCA
>NW_011470866.1:0-1003 GCF_000754665.1 Bison bison bison
CACCCGAGAGCCGCAAGCCGGCCAGGGAGAACGCTCTCCCGCCGCGCACCGGCGGCCCCCACGTCCCCCACACGCGCAAGGCTCCCCGCGCGCCGCCCCGCCTCGGGGACGCCACCGGCCGACGGAGGCCGGGGGGGACGACACCCACATGAGGCGAGGCCGGCTCGGCCCCAGACAGGGGAAGGGAGCGCGGGGCGGTCGCACGCGCGGGACGAGGAGGAGAGGCCGGCAGCGGCGGGGAGGGGCCGGCAAGCACGCACGGCGGGGGCCGCGGGACAGGGCCGCGGGCGCCATCCGGGGACCACAAAGACACCGGGAACACGGCCGGGCCACCAGGAAAACCAGCGCGGGGTCCCACCGCCACCCACACACGAGGGCGGTCCCGCGACACGCCTGGGACGCCGACCGGTCCCGGCCAGCCCCAGAGCGGGCCCCCAGACCCGGCCCCGCCGCCAGGGCCGGCGAGCCGCCCGAACCCGTCTTCCGCCATCCGTCCTCGACAGATCCGTCTTCCGATCTAAGTCTGCCACCCCCGAGGCCCGACATCCTGGGGATCACGCTCTCGAGCGAGGCGGCCCCGACCGTGACCGCACGCCGCCACCGGCTGCGGCTCGTGGGGAGAGGGCGGGCGCGATAGGCTCTCCCGCACCACGGCTGTCGGGGACTGGGGAAGCCGGGGCCGACCGGACGTCGCGCCCCCGACACTTCCCCCCTTTGCCCCAAGGCTCACCACACCGCGGGGACCGACCGCGCGCACACGCGGCGCACGCACGCTCCGGTCCCCCCCACCTGCCGGACGCCCGGCGGGGCCCAGCGGGACCCTCCCCCAACTCGAAGGGGGGAGGCGCGGGCCGCGGTAGGCAACGAGCGGCACACGGCCCCACCGCGGGGCCGGCGCACCCGCCCCCAGAGCGGAGGTGGGGGGCGGGGTGTTCTGCCCACGCGCTCTTGGCAGCCGCCACGGCGGCCACTGCGCACTCGGGAGGGGCAGCAGCTGGGGGGT